>NC_085095.1:4337106-4509606 GCF_963422355.1 Corticium candelabrum
CATAACCGTTCTAGGAATATTCGCTATTAGTTCTTCGGTACGTTGCGTTATTTTGATAATTGCCCATCAAAGCAAGGCTTCTAATCCAAGTCGCACAACAGAAATGGCGTTGTCTTATACGGCTCTCCATCAAGCTTTTGGTGTGTGTGTGTGTGTTGTGTGTGTGTGTGTGTGTGTGTGTGTGTGTGTGTGTACACAAATCTCGAATTTCTCTTCCCCATGACCACTTTGCTGATGCTTATGAGCTGGTAGTTACCAACACTCTCTTTCAACACAAACACATTCATAATGCCACTTGGTATTCTCCCAGTGGTTGTTTACAGCCAAGCGTGAAAGATTCATTTTGGTCAAGCATTGTATGAGGTCCATGGTTCATGACACTAGAGTAAAACGAGGCCCTGATTTCGAAAGTGATTACAAATTAGTCGTTAGTAAGCTGGTATTGAAACTGCAATAGCCGAAGGTCACGAAACAAGCAAACAGTCTAAGGAGAGATGTTTGGGGTTACCCAAAAGCCCTAGGTGAATACAGGGCTAGTATAACTGCCAAGTTCTTGCAAAGATCTAGTGACACAAAGATCTTGTTGTACCAAGAAAAGCAAAGAACAGTTGGATTTTAGAGCAGATTGATAAGAAGCGTGATGCTCACATCCATTGGATGCAATCTCAGGATGAACAGGAAACACGTGCTAAATATACTGAACTGCAAAGAATAGTGATAACCTGCTGTAAGAATAGACAAGCAAGATAGCTAGATCAGGAAATAAGAAATTTGGAAATTGATTGTAAGCAACACAAGCATGGCGAGTTCTCTAGGAATCTCAGGAAGTTTGATAAGGTGTCGGTGTGGCCTCCTGATGTGATCTTAGATCAACAAAGATACAAATTGTTGACAACTGAAGATCAATTAGCTCATTGCCAATGCCACTTTGAGTCAGTGTTGAACATGACCCATTGTAGTGACCTTGAACATTGGGGTGTCTCCTTTGTTCAGTTCTTAGCACTGCACTCAATGATGAGAAAATTACTGAAACCAATGATAAAACATTCTTTTAGAAGAGAAATGTGGTTTTCGTCATCAAAGCGGAACAATTGACTAGATTTGGGTACTTCGACAAGTCATTGAAAAGGCATTAGAGCACAGATCTAACTTACAAATTTGTTTTGTTGACTTCTTGCAAGCATTTGACTTTGTATCAAGACATGATCTCACCAAAATTTTCAAAGATTCTGGCACAGAAGATGAAGTGATTTAAATTGATTGTTAACCTACACGATGGCAAAGGCTGTGCAAAATACGAAGAAATCTCTTCAAGGTTTGAAGTAACCACAGGTTTGTGTGTGTGTGTGTTGCTGTTTGTTTGTTTGTGTGTGTGTGTGTGTGTGTTTGTATGTGTGTGTGTGTGTGTGTGTGTGTGTGTGTGTGTGTGTGTGTGTGTGTTTGTTGTATCTTAGAATTATGATGGCCCGACATCGACGACGTTGTAGTGCTTGTTATGCCTGATATTCAGTCTTCAACTGCCTTCTGTTACTGTTTTTCAACATCATGGTTTTGGTTAACATAAGGCAGTTTCTGAAGTCCACACACCCAGCGGCGTGAAATAGACATATTTACTGCACACATAAACTATATTAGTTATCGTTAGTAGCAACAATTCTGCTAGTACTAGCTACTAAACATACGTATGTATGTTTTTATGTATGTATCAATGCAATGATGGAATATGATGTGATGGATAGATTGTTTCTACAGAAATGGTTTTTTCTTGATTTATGTTACTGGAACTAAAGTCAAGATGATGTGTATGATTGCAGAACATAACGTTCCAATGTCTCTAGCTGATACATTTTGTCCTCTTTTTCCAAATATTTTTTCAGACAGCCCAATACCGAAATGATATTCTTGTAGTTGTTAATGGTTCTCCTGACTGAATTGACGATATAAAACTAAATCCTTTGACTGTACGATTTGTTGATCATGATTCCCGATGAAGTATTTAACTTCTAGACAATGCGTCTTATCAAGTTTAAAGAAGCTGGGACGGCTGCTATAATTCTTTAATCAATCAACGACGTAATTCAACGTCTTAATATCCCATTGAGCAATTGTGTTGCATTCAGAGTTTACAACGATAATGTTAATGTTGGACGTCGTAACTCAATTATACTCAGCAATTACATTTAACCAATCATAGAAGAAAACGTCATTGGTCATTCGCAATTTTTGGTTGCAACGTTGTCGCATAGCGTCCCTGACTTCACTGCTTAATGGCGGCCTCGATATTCTCTATTGGAGAAAGATGAAAAAGAAGGAGTAGATCGTCTGATCGTGTTTGGTTGGCGAGTTTCCGACCCCTAGTTGGACGTTTTCACTTCGGCCAAAAATCGGCCGTCAAGCACACAGGGAAGGATTGGCAGAAGATTAGCGAAGCTTTCGAAGAAAAGAGGAATTGTTTCGTAATCCATAGGTTCGTCTATACGTAGTTGGGAGTGCGGTTTCGCTACTCAACGGAATATTTTCTTTCAACAGTGGTCATACTTCCGGTCGCTTTGTTGATTGCAACGGAACGGATGTTTGCAAAAATGCATCCGTCGCGCTAGTAAGTAGAACGCCGTAGGTGAATACAAGTTGTGTCTAAATACAGCTGTTGCACACTTTCTGCGGCATTCAGAGTCATTTCAGGTCATTTCGCACGGTCTGGTCAGAGAAGTGGTCAGGGCGTGATCGCTGTCGAACGAGAAGCTGAATGCTGTGTACAAGCAGAGGACAAGTTTTGTTGTCAGTAATAGTTTGTAGATAGTGTAGATGTGTACAATTTGTCATTTGTACTTTGTAAATAGTTTTACAATAGTTTGTGTAGAAGAGTATTGTCTACTACATTTTCTGAGTACAACTTGATTTCCACGGTCCCGAAGTAAGCGATGTTTATAGCCGTGTAGAGTTGAGTCTGTTGCATCTCCAAATTCGTTTCTTGCCTGTACGTCTTCATTCTAGGTTCAAGGCTAGACACACAATATTGAAGGGGCGTTTTATAGTGGATACCACAGTAGACATTGATACCATTTTTTGTGCTACCCAACGGCGAGATGGCGTTGACGACAACCATCGTACGAAGTGGCAGATCTGTAGCTGTCGAAGTAGATTTATAGCGATGTTTAGAAGATGTACATACGGGTAGTTCATTTTAACGTGCTTTCTAGATATAGCTATACAGCCTACTAGGATCCATGGCCCGTCCTTCGTACTAGCCTCGCCCCAGACGCAGTGTGGATTGCAGCCCCGGATGCGCTGCCACCACCACTACGTCTGGTATGATACCGCCCTTTGCGGTCACCTTTAGTCATGTCCCTAGGGACATGATTAGTGTCACTTACAAGGAAACTTTGTCGGTGTAGAAGATTACAGGAAACGACTGTCGCGTGAGATCTTCGCTAATTAGCGTGCAGTACGTGGACAGCAGTCCAATGCGTTGCAGTAGAAACATATGACGCATTGCAGCTTCAACTGAGAACCTGTGTACGCGTTCAAAGGCGTGTGGTGCACTGCAAGTGCCATTTCTGATCTTCCATTTCACCGCTGCGCTCTCTAAAGTAGCTGCAATCTCTTACTAACGCTTGACAGCGGCCCAAAATCACATTATCGACAAGTACAGAGACAAGAACAACGTCAAAGTGCTCAGTTCCTAGCTAACAACATTTACTAGTATCACACGCGCTGAAGAAGTTGATTACATACTTACTCCCGTCCAGAAAGGCGGTACCATACCAGACGTAGTGGTGATGGCAGCGCATCCTGGGCTGATATCCACACTGCGTCTAGAGCGAGGCTACCTTCGTACGGGCAAGATACTGTAGTGTAAAGATAAGTTTGTGAACACGTCACGTGCAATCTTTGTTGCGAGGTCCCGGATGTACGGAATGAATTCGATTCTTGCTATTTGGGCTTGTTTCGATAGAAATCTACACTCTCCCTGTGTAGCGCTTGCTGCAGGAAACGTGTAGGTTGCATTTGGTGCAAATGCAACCAGAATTTGGAGAGAAACGAAAGCGATAGAAGAGTAACTTTCGTCGGCAAGAGATATTCGAAGCTTTGGGAAGGACGACGATGCATACAGTCTACACAGGACTGGTGTGGGCGTGTGTTGGAATGAACTAGAATGTCTAGCGTTTGCGTCATCGGGCAATTTTACGCGGGGGTTGACCCCTCGAGAGGGAACCTGGTGCATAATTTTTTAGATTGTTTTACGCAAACCTTCCCCTGTGCGTGCCGATTTCGGTTGCGAACGGACAAAAAACGTGGCCGCCAAACGCGAACGCGAACACACACACACACACACACACACACACACACACACACACACACACAGACAATTTGAGCTTTATATATTAGATATAGCTAGATAGTTATGTTCGAATTGAAGAAGCCGGTGGACGTTGGTGATTTGCATACCGAGCTATGTGTAGAGTTGTTGGTTCCTGTAGTGGACTTCGTGCTTGGTCTTATTCCATATTCCGAGCGACGACGTAGGACAACCTACAAGCTTCGTGGTGTGTGTATGTGAACTAAAATTAGCGCTGAAAGTGGTGAGGTGCACAGTTGCTTTATCGTCATTAATACATATTGTAAATGTTTGTTGATGTTATTGCAAACTTGTTATTGTACTGTAACCCAAGGCTATACTATGAAAGTACTATTACATCATAAAATACTGTAAAACCGTTATCTGCTAGGTTGATGAAACTATCATTTGCATAACACAAAAGTCTGCACAAGAAAACAGTGATTCGCTAGAATAGATACTTACTTAATTAACACATACTTACATACATACAATATAATAATGATGGTAGACTACTGATTGTTAGTGATATTATTGGTCTTCCAAGTCATCTCTGCGCGGTAGTACCAGCTCCAAAATAGCATGATTTGAACAATTCAACATAATAAATATGCAAGTGTGCTTTCGTATTGCATATCTACGTACATTTTGTAAAACAGAAGAACTACATAAATGTACATTATATAAAACACAAATACGCACATACACAACTATCCACACTCACATACACACACAATCGCACGCACACACACACACACACACACACACACACACACAATCGCACACACACACACACACACACACACACACACACACACACACACACACACACACACACACACACACTCGCACACTCGCGCGCGCGCGCGCACACACACACACACACACACACACACACACACACACACACACACACACACACACACACACACACAAATGGACAAATGTTAAGCCCTCCACGTCTTTCGACGTCGACCTTGAGGTCAGTTGCGGAGATAGCTCCCCCTGCCTTTAGAGACAGGGCCTCGATGCGCTACGTGGAGTCTTGGGGCCAGCGCTACAATTCACCTGGAGCTTGGCCAGAGTCATCCACGGGCATTGACAATGACGCAGCTCTGGGACTGGACACCAAGGTCCACACTGCTTCTTGCACACCCCCTCTTAACGCGCGCGCGATGAGCGGAGAGGGGGGTCCCCGCATGCGAAAAACTGTTGCTCCAAGCGCGCGCGTTACGAGGGGCTGTGTGCAAGAGACTACTGCCAAGCCAGCTGTGTTGTCCACCCCAGTCAATGACCAGATACGTACTCATTACCCGAGGCCCGGATTTCCGGGCTTGAGTATAGTAGTCGTTCGATGACCGGACGACCGACCGTATATATAGTTGGTTAGCACAGATGCAAATGAGCTATTCCGACCAATAGACAAGAAGTGGTGTCATTACTGACCAATACGTGATGTCATCATGAGACTCCACCTCTCTTTCTTTGGTAGCTGCTAACGAGAATTCGGCCATCGGGCGTCCGTCCTGTACATGGTGTTTAGTCCTTTGCTTTAGAGGTTTAGCACATAGAAACAACGCCTATAGTTTATATTTGTTCTAACATTGTGGTTGTTCGACAGTGTATCTGCAGTCTGCCAGCTTGAATGTTCGGTGTGCGTGACTGAGCAGCCGTGGTGTTGTTGCAAAGATTACCCCTCTCGTCTTAAACAGAAATTTGGCGCTTGACGGGAATTTGCGAAGGGGAACGTGCATTGTCCATGACAGCGTCTGTTTGTAAGATGAAGCGGCTCTGCTGACCTGTAAGTACGCTAGTGCGTCTCTATTCATTTTTGTTTTACGGTAAGTGATAAGATTTACGGCCTAGTACATGTAACTGTAACATTTCAATAGACTCGTACCCAGTCCTCTCCTAGCGCGCGCGCTCCACGTGTTTTACTAAGTGCTTTTCGTTCCACTAGCGAGGAGAATGCAATCAAGGTGCATACCGGCCGAGGGTTTGCACTTCTTCATTTATACTCCTGAGTCGAGAGAAGCAAGTGTGGGTGAGTTTCTTGCTCAAGGAAACTGCGATAGTGTCACCTCCACCAGGATCAACCGTCAACGGAATACTACGTCCCGGATGTCATCACAAACGCTCTACCATCTGCTCCACCATGCTAACACACACCACACGTTCACACACACACCACACGTTCACACACACACACACACACACACACACACACACACACACACACACACACACACGTTCACACACACACACACACACACACACACACACACACACACACACACACACACACACACACTTCTTTTTTACTACTCCAAAAAGAGTTTACAACTTTGGTTTCATACATACACTCGCACCTAGAACCTGAAATTCTTTTAATATACTCAATGTGTGCTTCAAAAGTTTCCTCATCAATATTCAGTGACATCAGGTCTTGTTGTATGGTATTAATCCACCTGTTCTTTGTACCATGCTAATTCACATTTACACAACTTGCTTACGCTTCCTAACAACATTTGTGGACGAATTACCCCTACTTTCAAGTACGTATAATGGATGGAAATAATGACAGGATGCTATAATAATGAAGGTCAGAAGGACTACTATTAGTGTTATACTTATTTTATGTACAGTCATACTGATAACAGTAATAATGGACTCCATACTGTAGTGTCCATTTTGAAAGATACAAATACGGTCACCAGACAGACAGACAGATCAGACCGACAGACAGGCAAGCAGACAAACGGACAGACAGACAGACAGACAGATTTGTTTTATTGTCATCAAACGTCACTACTTACATCACTTGCTGCAGTACTAAAAGTTCTACTTTCCTACTGTTCTTCGTTTTAATTAATGAATAGAACTATGAATGGCTTTGTCCATCTCTAGCTTGTCTTGTCCATCAGACAGACAGACAGACAGTTCGCAATTTTTAGCGACCAGCGCTAATCTCCACAAGTTAGCCGTGTCCAAGAAGAAAATGCTCAAGAGATAGGGTAAGCATGCTATTTGCAGACATCAGCTAACAGAGAAACAGTCAGATAGAATGCTCTCAACTGAACTACGGCACGAGGCGGCTGCAAGAAGAGGATTACGCATCATATGCCTTCAGCTGCAACAGTACAGGACAGCGACAAGCAAATACATGTCCCTAATCCAAAGGGTATACTTTGTCACACCAGGGTTCCAGTTGCTGCTGCATGGTCACTTACAATGGTCTTGCTTTGTCTAGACGTCAACTACGAACTTTCGCTGTTGTACAGTCTTGGTTGAACGTGGGTTAGCTGTTCACTTTGATTGTCGCTAACAACTTCTGTTGTACGTAGGTAAAAAACATAGGTGAAGAGTCCTAAGCCCATCTCAAAGATGTTGACAGTTTCTTCATGTTACAAATGCGCATGGGGCTGAGATTGAGGCTTTTGGAGAATATTCGATAATACAAATACTGGTACATCTTGTCTCTTCTTGCCTGCGTTACTGCAGCTACAACAACTGCTTTCTATTATAAAACGATAAAATCTCCTGAGTGATCAACCAAAGGTCGCTAATGACGGTTCAAGTGGAAGAAACTCCTGTTGCTTGCTAGAGATTCATCACCTGGGCAAGAGAATGATTAGAAACCGAGTGAAAAAGCAGACTAGCACACCGCGTAGCCTTCGATCGCCATGCATGAGGGCATTGGTTTTTTTAGATATTTTTAATCACCTAGCTAAGCCTGTAGTGTAACATACCGTTGTCTTATCAGCTGAATAGTAATAAATGAACTCTACACATGCTACCTTGAGAACGTGCGCTATGTCAAAGGCAAACTATAAATAATTATTTAATATTTATTTAATTAATCAATTGACAACGTTCTATAAATAGTTACACTCTGCCAATTTAATATATGGTGGGACTTGATCTAATCAAATTTTATATCTATCCTATTAAATTAATCGGATTAAGAACATTTCCATACAAAATTATATCGATATGCTATTTTTAAACCAACAGTAATAAAGAAAACCCTTCAAAACCTTGAAAGGGTTTTAGTGGGATTTCAAACAGGTTTTGATAACCCCACCAGGGTATTTTATAATCCACAAGCTTCAATGGCCACCGTGAAATCAATGTTGTGATTTGATGCGTTTAGGGTATAACGTTTTGTCGTATTTTGTGCGCTAAAGAGCAAGCTAGGTACCAAAATCCTGTTTGAACGAATTCGTCTGAATGGGATTTTGACATTTATGACCGATCCAGAGCTGGTTCAAAGTACGGAATGACTTGCTTCTATTATAAAAGGTAGTGCCATTACACTTTCAGGATTGGCAGACGTAACACACGAACATGAAAGTGTCGAATCTACCCGTCAAGATGCGCGAGTAAGGTCTGGTTGACAGAGGTGATAACTTTGATTTGCTTTCCTGACTCCCAAAAGCTTTTTAGGTTATTTCCATAACAGCGCAGACAATTTATAGTTTAGTAGATGACGCCTAACGTCGAAATTTTACCAAGGCAAATTCGTCTTGAGGTTTCCACGATTGAAGTAGTTGCTGAAAATAACTCTAGACTTTGGAGACTGTAAAGTAAGCGAAATGTGTATCTATTCCATTTCAGGAAGTTCAACGTCTCAACCGAAGACGAAAAACATCAATATCCCATAAGATGAAAGATCCTTCCCAGTCCCATTCGAACGAAAGAATCCCAGTAAAAAGATGAACAGGACCAAATTGAAGTCATATGCTGTTTTAACTTTTTCAAACAAATTCAGCGACCAGCGCCAATCTACATGCAACGCTAATCTACATACAAATACCGTCTGCGAAGTACTGCAAGCATCCGGTTATATTGCTGACAATAAACACAAGATCTCACTGCTCGTTCTACGTTTCCGTCAATTCTTGACCACCAAATATATCTCCGTGCAAAGGCCTTAGCTTTTAAAATGCCTGGGTGGCCTTCATGTAATACCTCAAACATTGTTGGTCTTGCTTTCAACGGAATTGCCACCCTATGACACCACATAACGAATTCGTTAAGCACTGACAACTCATGCCTGCAATGCAAATAAGACTTGAACTCGTCCTAGTTACAGTATTCCGTCTTCTCTAAAGCCTGCCTGTGGACATCCTGACATTATCCATTTCCATACCACTTCTAACCACAGGTCCTTTCCTGTCTGGGCCTTTACTTAATGAGCTAACACTGTTGATGTGTAGATAGTTGTGCTATGGCCAAGACAATCTCTCCATCCGTATCGTCCTCGGTTGCCCCATGTTTCAGTAGCAACCACTCATGGGATCTGCATTACTGTTTTTGAGCCTTTTCGTCATAGTAAAACGATATTTGTATTCTGCCAGCTTGAAGACGTAACGCTGAATCAACTAGATGCCATTCCCGGGATTGCTCTTCCTTCCTGAAACAGCCACAGCAGAGATTTGTGTTCTGTCAGTAAAGTAAAACATTGGCCAAATATCTACTTGTGAAATTGTTCCACCCCAAATACCGATGAGAAGGCTTCTTCTGTCTATTTGTGAATACCTTTTCTTTGTGTTGTTCTAAGATCGAGAGGCAAAAGCTAATGAACAATGCATACAATTTGGCCACTTATGTGACAGAACAGCACTCAAACCATATAGTGAAGCTTTACAGGTCAATATAATCTCGAGGTTACGGTCATAGCAAGCCAACACCTGATGCGATAACTAGGCATTCTTGGCTTTTGAAATGCCTTTTTGTTGCTGATGACCCCAGTTCCATTTTACTCTCTGTTTCAGCAGCTGATACAGTGGTTCCAACATAGGAGACAGTCATCAGACTGGGGCTCCAACCCATCCGGGGACTATACTAAATCACCAGCCTAAGTACGGTACACTCTGGGCCAACTATCATCTCCTACCAGATGATGAGTGGCATTTCCAAGCACAGTACATAAGAGGCTAATGCGGGTGAAACAGCTGCCGTTCATGTTGCGTTTATTCTAAAGTTGTGTTATTAACCATTTACTAAGTTAGTAGTGCACCCGCCAACCTTTAATTATGGCGAGTGACTGCAAAAATTCTGCTAACCTGTTGCTAGGGATTCTTACGTACGACTTAAACGCTGAAATCTACCACCTTCCAAGGGCTTTGATTATGGAATCGTCCAACCCTCTTTGCCTTCGCTGTTGGACTGCGACAATGCGAAAGCTGTGGCCTGTAATGCCTGTGCAGTTACGTCCAGCTTCTGTGAGTGACACATTCAACGCCCTCTTCCACAACTAGCTTAAGTCTTGAAAGAAATTCGACATCAGCAGGGACCGTGTCCAAGAAGTTCAGTGAGCAACCAAACCCGACTGGATCTGTGGTTGGCACACTGCTGACAGGTAGCTTTTGATAGTTTTGTGACAGACCTCCGGCTAGGTGTGAAAGAAACAGACAAAAGAGATGCTCAGATGTAGAAGGAGGGGTGAAAGGAAAATGATTGCAGAATTTTAGATACCTCGCTTGACCCGAAGCGTATGCTTTTCTGGTAAAACTCTGTTAAGCCTGAAACAAAGAAACAACAAGCTGACGTCTCCAGGTGTCGGAGCTCCTGTTTAGATGGGTAGACAACAGCAGCTCCAGAAATTTTATGAAATGGCCTCTGGCTGCTCGTTGAGCTGCAACGACAGACATTGGTTGTTATGCATACTCTCTTGACACGGCGTCTGCCGATGCGTTAGAGACACCTGGTATGTGCTACGAGATCCAGGTAAAAAAGTAAAGGGCTGCTACAAAGTGCAACACTCTCAGCAATTGCATGACGATCTTATCTCGGATAGACGATTTAGCGAGAGCCGACACTACAGTCTGATTGTCATATCGAAACAGCACTATTTTTCCGTGCATATGTTTTCACCGTGTAGCGCTTATTAGTAGAATTGGTACCAGTTCTTTCGATGCAATGCTGATGTCCTCCCATTCGTGACCATTTCCATTGAAACCAGTTGCACCGCCAATGGGCCAATGGCTCCACATCCCCAACGAGCCTAATGAGTCCTACGCAATTTGGAGCGAGTGGGCAAAGTGGTAAGAGTGCTTTTTCTGTTACAGCTTCCGAGAAATGCGTCCCACCACTGAAGATCCGCACGCACCTCCCTTCTAATACGCACCGGTAATGCAATTGCTTGAAGGTACCCGCAAGATCGATTAGCCGACACAGAAGCACTCAACTTGCTTTCACAACTGAAGTTGCGTGGTGCAACGTACCAATCAGAGAGCAGCTGACGTTTCGTGCAGGCATTAGCCATTTTGCAATCGTGGATTGTACTTTTTGCAGCTTAACGGCTGGTAAGCTGATGATCCCATCCTGTGAGTCGAGCTGCAAACCCCAAAATGTCAAGCACGTAGTGGGGCAATCGAGCTTGTGTGTAGCTACTGGCACGCCTAGTTCATTGCATATGTTCAATGCTTTTGCAAGATTTTTATCGAATTCCAATTCTTGTGGACGTCCGAAAAATAGAAAATTGTCCAAATAATGTATGCCGGTTATTTTGCCTTGACAGGACATCATCCACATTAGCTAATTTGCTACACAGCAGAAAATACCTTGGGGCCAAACGCAAGTAAGAAGGTAAAGCTCGTTCGAGGTACACCTTTCCTTTCCACAATATTCCCAAGAGATGAAGATCGTCTGAGTGAATGGGGATAAGCTGTTATGCACTTTGTATATCAAGCTTTGCTATAATGGCGATGGATGATAAATCTAAAATTAGGCACCATCAACCTGGTTGGTGAGATTTTGGAATTACTGCCATAGGGCTGACGTAAGCCTCAGCTGTTCTACGCTCGTCAAGACACGAGATATATACGTGCTTCCGCGCATTCCTTTTGCAAGTGCAGTGTAACTGTCCATGAACGAGGCGTTTGCTTTGCCGATTTTATGTTCCTGCGGGATCTTCTTGCTTTTGCTTTGTTGTAATCATAAAAAATTCGGAATCCAAGAGACGAACAACTTACAATGTATCTAGCAAAAACTGTTTCCTGGGGGTTGTCCGGCGCTTTACGCCACGCGTCTACCACCAACGGGTACGTCCAAACCGTCTCCAAATGACGAGACAGCACCGTCTAAGGCTAGCAGATCTTCGGTGTAACGGTAGCGCGATCCTTGTACGTTGCTCTTCCCTTGAGTATTTTTGCAATCGTGATAAGAGTTGAAAGAGGAGCATGGCAAACCAGCACTGTCGGCTACCACGGACAAATTGAGAAATGCATCAGGTAAATTAATGACATTTAAGGCACGGTTAACAAGCAAGTGCGATTTCGAAACAGCATTATGGAGGTGTTATTTTATGTCAAGCACGGAAGGGGATCGAATTTGCTTGGCATGGACTGGATAAAGAAGACGGGGCTTCTTAATGCTTGTGCTGAATTTTTGAAGTCATTGAAGTGTGAAGTTCAACCGTCAGTATTATTATCAGAAGGAACAAAACTCACAGATTTACAAGAAGTATTGGAAGAAAACTCCGAGATTTTTCAAGATGATCTGGGACAATGTGATATCCGAGTGGGAATTCAGTTGCAACCTGATGCAGAACTCAAGATTTGGCCGTCTCGTAGACCACCTATCCATTTACGCAAAGCAATTGAAGCAGAATTGCAGCGACTTGTGGAAAGAGAAGTTTTGGAGCCTGTCGAGACTGCGAGATGTGCATTTCCAACAGTAAACGTTGTCAAGGCATCAGGTGCTGTGAGGATATGCGGGGATTTTAAGCCCCTCAATCGATTTCTACTGGTTGACCAACAACCTATTCCATTGGCAACAGATCTATTCCGCACTCTTGCGGGTGGTAAGAAATTTACGAGAATAGACTTATCGGATGCTTATCATCAGTTGTGTCTGGACAAAGAAAGTCAGGAAATTCTAGTAATCAATACGCACAAGGGTCTCTACAAGTACTTACGTCTACCATTTGGTATTAGTTCAGCCCCAGCACTGTTTCAAAGGATTATGTCTAACGTATTAGATGGTTTACCAAGGGTTGCCAGTTTTGCTGATGATATAGCTTTAACCGGTGACAATGATCAAGATCATCTTCAGAATTTATCAGCAGTATTACAGCGACTGAAACAGCATGGACTTCGAGCAAACAAAAGTAAATGTGCATTCCTTCAACCTTCAGTGGAATATTTGGGTCATGTCATAGATAGTAACGGAGTTAGAGCATCTGACAGTAAGCTCAAAGCTGTCCAAGCTATACCAAGTCCTAAAAACCAGACAGAACTTCGATCATTTTTGGGTCTTGTGAACTATTTCCGCCAGTTTTATCCTATGATGGCAGACGCAACGGTGCCGCTCAACCAGCTTCTACAAAAGGATACTCCTTGGATTTGGTCTGCACGAGCTAAGTCGGCATTTGAACGATTAAAGAAAAGGCTTAAATCATTACCAGTTGTCACTAATTACGATGAAAAACTGCCGGTAGGCCTATCATGTGATGCCAGCTGTAAAGGGATAGGCGCATGTTTATTTCATTTTGACCAAGATGGTGCAGAACGTGTGATTGCTTATGCATCTAAATGTCTAACTACTGCAGAAATGAATTACTCACAAATTGAAAAAGGGCTATCTATAGTTTTTGGAGTTCAAAAATTTCGTCACTTTCTATTAGGAAGGAAATTTGTGCTGAGAACGGATCACCGGCCTTTACTGACTATTTTCAATGCAACAAAGGTTACACCACCAACCAGGACCAGTAGCCGATTGACGCGGTGGGCTCTGCAGTTGTCGCAGTATGATTATCAGATAGAGTACAAGAACTCAAGAGATCACGGCAACGCGGATGCCCTATCACGTTTACCAATAGGAACGGATGTAAAATTTGACGAGGGTAACAAAGAAAAGAAGGAAGCAGAAAAGTATGTTGCTGAATTAGAAAAGCAGTTCATCAAAGATGGACCTATATATTACCACCAGTTACAAAAGTATACGTCTAGTGACTCTATTCTACGGCAAGTTATACATTACATTCACAACGGTTGGCCGTCACGGATACAGGACTCAGAAATAAGATCTTTTGTCACGTGTAAGCACGAACTGTCAGTAGTGGAGGGTTGCATTCTGAAGCACAATGAAGGAGTACGCATGGTATTACCGAAGGCAATTCGACCACAACTTCTTCAGCAACTGCATCGTGCGCATGTTGGAACTGACAGGATGAAGCAGTTGGCTCGTCGCTACATTTGGTGGCCAAACATAAATGCAGATATTGACAGGATTACGAAATGTTGTGAGGCTTGTACCTTGTACAGGAACAAGCCTCCTGTCGTTCCACTTCATCCATGGGAATTTCCTCTTCACCCTTGGTCTAGGGTACATATAGATTATGCCGGTCCGTTTTTTGGTTTCATGTGGCTAATAATTGTGGATGCTTACTCAAAGTGGCCTGAAGTTGTTAAACTTCATGTAGGTTCAACTTCAGCAAAGCAGACAGTCTGGGCACTTAGAAAGATATTTGCAAGATTTGGAGTTCCCCGGCAAGTGGTTACAGACAATGGCCGACGAATTTAAAACATTTTGCAATCAGCGGGGAATTCTTCATTCTCGAATTCCTGCCTATCACCCAAGTAGTAATGGGCAGGCAGAGCGGTTTGTTCAGACATTTAAGCGAGGTATTAAGAAAGGAATGGAGGAAGAAGGAGCTCAGTTAGAGGATGTGGTGGATACATTTCTGGCGGTATATCGTAATACATCTCATCATACGACAGGAGAATGTCCTGCAGTAAGTCTTATGGGTCGTCCTCTTTGATGTGTCTTAGACTTACTACAACCATATGATGGGAATCATTCAGACCAGCAGTTACAGGACAAAGTTAGATTATCGCAAGAGAAACAGAAGAAGAACTATGACAAGAAAGCTCGTCATAGAAAGTCATTGGTACTTGGAGATGCTGTGTTAGTGAGACAACCGGACAGGCAAGGAAAGGAAATTTGGAGACCAGCTACAATAGTATCTGTGCTTGGAACACGATATTATGAAGTTCTAATTACGGACAGCGGCACAAGAAGGAAAGTACACATGAATCAGCTGCTTCATCGAAGTGTAGGCAAACTCCCTGTGGAAGATATGGCAAGATCAAAACACACAGAAGTGACATCTTATGAGAATTCAGACACCGATGATGATGACGTCAGCGGAAGACAGAGGTATCTAGATCACGAAGAACCATGTGCACCAAATCATGAAGAACCACCACAATTACGGAAGAGCAACAGAGAAACCAAAGGAAGACCACCAAAAAGATTTGGTGACTGGTATTAACTTTACTATATAGTATATAGTCATGTACTTGAAAAGGGAAGAATAATGTAGTATGTAAATAGATATCCGGGACGGTGAGATTAATATAAAAGTCAGTCAGTCGTTTACCGGTATTAAAGCAGGTTGCAACTTCCTTGAGTTGTTACAAGATTGTTTGTCTAATAGCGCAAATTCTTAGCACTCCAAGAGACAACGCAAACAATTCTGTGACTCTATAGTTTAACATAAAACTTTACCATTCACACTAAGAATCGCCCTTTCCCAAACTATCATCGATCTCCATTCATAGTTTATAGTTTTTTTCCAAGGTCTTCTTCCCAACGGGTTTGCATAGACTGGCTCCTTCAGATAAATCCATTATCTCAAAATTTATAACCTGTTACTGCCAACACATAGAACCAACTTTATGAAGAGAACTTTTCACTATAGAGGAAGTCAACTTTGGAACAACTTGCCCAAACATACACTACTTTATTGCCCTTCAAAAAGAACCTTAAAACTCTTTTGCTCTTAAACTAACTTAGTTTTAGTTTATGTTTGTCCATGTAGTATTTAGTATGTGTTATCTGGGAATTATGGTAGATCAATCTTTTGATTGAATAGTCTCCCTAATAAAACTAAACTAAACTAAGCAGCATCACAAAGGCCAGCATGCATAGCTACTGACTGCATTTCCGTTCCAATACGTTTGGTATGACGGCATGCCCTGCTGTAGACGAAAACACACCTGATCTCTTTTGCAAGTCTTTAGCAATATGAAACAAACCAACAAAGGGTGGGTTTCCCTAAAGACATAATTAGTTAAGTTGTCTAATGACATAAAGAGTCACTGGGCATCCTTTTGCTTTAAGGAGACAACATCATGTGATACCGCCCCGTTGCTACTCTGGCATGGAAGGACCACCAAAAGGGAAAGAAGGCCTAGTGTGTCGAGGCTACACAGGACACCGATAAAGATGAATATGCCAAAATTAAATATTATAATTACAATGTTTTTTAAATTAAATCCCCCAAAGCGCTAAACCGCTATTAGCATATTACGCTCCCTCTTGTCAATCAAAAATTCCCCCTGGTTTTTTCTCCAAAGTGCTAAACCACAGACAACACCCTATTTACACATTTCTATAGCTCAGGTGAGCTATTTGCATTCACAAGACTGGTTGGGGAAACTAAATTTGCTCCAACTTGACTCTACATTGTTCAGCTCTCTCCCCAATTCGTCAAGTGCTGGTCTCCAGTCAAAACACCAGTCTTCAGTCCATCCATCTGTCACGTGGCTCTGTTTTTCAGTTACCCAATCACAATTCCCACCAGCCCCTCCCACTCAAGTGATTTGTGACAGTTGTTGTTATTGGAACGCTAAAACAACTACAGTGTCACGATATGACCTTTGCTACACGCAGTGTTGTCGTGTTCATTATGAATTTTGATAGCCCACCAAAGACAGTATAAACACCTCTTTAACCAAACAGAATGTGGTGGGAAATCCATACAAAGCATTTCCCCAGACTCTTTCTCGTCAGCAGAATGTAGGCAGGAAGGGTCTGGCTACGCGAGACTACTAAAGCTGTGCAGTTCTCCGGAGTGTTCCTTTAATCCTACCAATACTGTATCACATTACAATCACAAGATATATGTCATACAAGCACAGTTGCAGTCAGCTGTTCATTTCCAGAAAATATGATGTCCCTTTCAACTATCAGTCGTGAGAATCGATACTGTAGTTCTCTCTCTCTTTCTGACTGTCGAGTGACCGCTTCATTTAGAGACTACAAATAGAATGTATACACTACACTGAGAATGTTAAAAAGACATCACTGCAGACCTCTAATCGTCTCGGAATTGACTGCAACTCCTGAATTCTAAGAGCTTCAAAAGTTTTCATTTCAACAAATGTTTGCTCCACCTGGTCATGGATGTCTGCCATCTGTTTTGACAAGCCAAGTGCACGTGCCTAATAACAATAATACCACTATCTTATTAACATATTGACATACATGCGCATGACACCATGCATGCCCTTGTACACACATGTCAACATGCATAACGCACCCTAGGCTCGAGTGTTCTGCCGATCATCTCTCTCCCCCTTGCAGAGGAGAAAAAACTGGCT
The DNA here is from genome assembly GCF_963422355.1 of Corticium candelabrum. Taxonomy (NCBI): domain Eukaryota; kingdom Metazoa; phylum Porifera; class Homoscleromorpha; order Homosclerophorida; family Plakinidae; genus Corticium; species Corticium candelabrum. The sequence continues at coordinate 4,354,840 of NC_085095.1, forward strand.
GGAGACATTTGCCACTCAAAGGAAACCGCCGACACTATCGTACAATCAGGATTTTACACATTTGTTAGTGTTTGTGCATGCATGTGCATTCACAATAATTGCTGATAGCAATGCCCGTCAATATTGGCTCTCTGCTAATGCATTTATAACTAACTGAGTAGTCAATTGCTTTTACCGTCTGATATCACATTTTGTTGTAGAGGACAATTTTGAATCGACTGTACACAGGTCTGGGAGGCCAAGGCTACATTTTGTTAGCGTGTGAGCTACACCTGCAAGTCATCTTCTCCTTTGTCTTACTTGAACGAATAGGCAGTGCGTGAAAACAACTTCTAGTCGCTCAGGGTGTCGTACGGTTGCATGCATTGAACAAGTGCATCTACAAAGCGTGGTATTTTCACTGAAAGCATGGCAACGTGCAGAGATATGATTTGCATAAGTTGTGGTCGAAATTTGGTTGGCCGATCTCTGTGGTAAGCTTTAAGCCCAGCGTTTTTAGAACGAGTGACAGACAACAAGAAGAGCTGGAAAGAGTCGGCCTGTTGTTTGTAGACTTGGATGGCATGTGTCAAGACTGCAGGCACTTGAGTCAGAGCGAAATTACATTAGCTAAGAGCCAATAGCGACGTGCATCCTGATCGAAGATGCACAAACATTGAAGGGCACTCTACTTGGAGGATACAGAGTCGACGATTTGTTTGAGTGGTGAATGTCTCCAATCGGGCTTTCTCCTCGACGGGATGCTGCAAACTCGAGCCTGACTTCACCCCTCCTTCACCACCCCCCTCCCCCCGGACATTGCAAGTGTTTATGCATCATCTTGTGAAAGGACTGGTTTCTGCATGAGCAAGCAAACACACACACACACACACACACACACACACACACACACACACACACACACACACACACACACACACACACACACACACACAAACCTTGACCTCCAAGACCTATGTAACGCCAATTAAAATCGACCTCCACGGGTCTGGGATGCTGCTGCTTGTTCTCAATATATTGCGGTTGGTCCTAGAACCACCATTAGTGTTCAGTGTCACAAATGCATACCTTTCCAACATTACATTGTAATACATGCCATGCTAGAATGTCGTGTCGCATTGCACTGTATGAGGTACCCTTGTTTGTGTTTGCTGTAGCTACCGTTTTGTCATTGTGTAAAAGGTCTGCATGTTGTATCTCTAGTTAACATATATGGGATGCTAGATAAGAAACACTTTCTTTTACTAATGAAGTCACAGATGCAATTGGCATGTGTCTTAGTCTGTTGTGTACTACATGTGATCATGAAGTCGTTCAGCATGCAGCTGGTTTGACACGTATGCCGCACCGTATGTTGAATTTGTTGTTGAGGAGTTACTTGAAGCACAGCTCTGGGATTCAAAGGAGTCGTTACTGCTGTCGACAGGTGCACAATACAAGCCACAAGGTGTAGGGATGTGATGTTGTGTAAAGTGCACTATAAGTCATCGTTTGTGTACAGAATTCCCTGATATACAGCATATTACAACCACGCCATGCATGTCTTTGTTGTCCTTGTATTACACCTGTAATTGAAAGGTATGCACTTATGAAACTGAACACTGATGATGGTCATGGGACCAACCATAATATATTAAAAAAGGGAGAACCATTTCAGACCTGTGGAGGCCGATTTTAATTGGTGCTACACGGTCTGTAGGCCGAGGCTACACACACATACACACACACATGCACACACACACACACACACACACACACACACACAACACAGACTGTTGACATATTGACAAACTGACAGACATACTAAAGCATACTTAAAGATACTATGACAAAGCAAACATCAATACAGCCAATTGAGACATCAAAAACAAACACAAGAGCAGTTGTCCACAAAAAAAGCAAACCCAAAGACTGAATACATAGCTGCACACGCTCCAGTAGAAATGCTTGCATTTGGCAAGTAAATAATAAAATTTACTCGGCAAACAAATTGTGAGCCTCGCAGTCCTACACATATGTTTGTAGAATGAAGCGTTGTCTGCTAGTGGTGAGCAAGCTAGCAGCATGGAGTAGGCAGTCACTGTCTCCTGTCACCTCCACAGGTCTTAGGTCTCTTGATCCACATATCACCAGGGTACAGTACACCATCAACACTGCACAACTACTCTGTTTGTGTTGACCTTGCGCTAGGAAGTGACTAATGATACAGCTGTATTTGTTTACCACACTCAGATGTTAAGTGATATCCCATTAACTGTACATTTAGAGGTCATATTACAATACAAAGATGTTAGGTAACAGTAGGAAAAGTCGCAGGTTATCAAGATAAAACAGAACAAGAAGAGGAGTCAGAAATACCAAGCAACTACTTACGAAACAAGAGCGACTGTGTGTTGATGTCAAGGCAGCAAACTGTTTAGTGACCTTGCTAATTGGCTACTTCCTCTATTAGCTGCAGTCTTGTTGTAAGACCATACCTTCTTAATGAGTCAAAACCCTAATGAGTCAAAACCCTAACGACTCTTGATATGCAAGAGCTTTATCAAATCACCTGTAATACATACCTCTTTGTTACCTTAACTATAAAAAATCCAGGAACTGCGGTTTTGAACGATACCAAGATCGTCACTGTCCACCCTATTGCACAGAAGTTATTACAGATTTTCAAAGCGCAAAGTCAACGAGAACAGAGAGTACTTACAGGCAACTACACATGTGTAATGTTTATACAGCTGCCACTCTCCCTGCCCATGGAATTAATTAGACTCACATGTTTAGGACACGTACCAATTATCTAACATTGGTTAGCTGGCCTGCCACAAGCTTCACAGTGTGTCATTAATCTTTAATTGACATGTTCCACAGTGTCCATGGGTTAATTGGGCTTATTAACTTGGTGTCAATTAATTTTACTATTGTTTTACAAACCTAAAGCTGCTGTCAGGTACCAACACAACACTTTTCAATATGAAAACCATCTCACAAAATTCACTCGCACCAGACCAATAAAATCAATGATCTAGTGGCCAGTTCAAAAAAATCACTCGCCAATGGGAGTGATTTACTAGCACTATGCAGCCCTGTGACTAAACAATTTTCAAATCAAATTCGTTCGTAGTCATTTCATAGTCATTGACCCTAGGCGTTGTGAGGGTTATAGTAGTTGTCACACTGGAAGTGGGGACCGACCAACTCGACAAAAATACTGACTCGACGGAAACTACCAAGTAAACAACTTTGGAATGTATAGCATGCGTTCACTGTTATTGCTCGTGTAATCCTGACATATGTATGGTTGTTGGAGCTTGTCCGCTAGTCTAAGCCGAGTCACGCACAACGTTCCAATTTTGATTACTGATCATGACTTTCGACTGTACCTTCAAGGTCATAGCAAATGGAGAGTGAAAAGAGAATGAGTGAACCTGCGACAAAGCGCCACACCAAAGTGATTTACTGTTTGATGATAAGACTGCCTGTTCTTTCTCAACCACCTGTATAAATAGGTGTGACTCAGCCATCTGTATAAACAAGTGTTGGGATGCTTGTGTCTAGTGATGTGCATGTGGTGTTAATTTGTGCATGCTTGCACGTAGGTGCTTGCCAGTACATCTGTGCAGCAACTGTTTGGTGTTGTTGTGATTGGAGTACGTACCTGTGCTTCGTTCTGGAGGCTAAAATCAATTGTTGGGTGTTGTAGGAACACACGCATAGGTAAGTTTCCTGCTTTGCAGTGCATTTGGAAGCACATTGCTAATTCTACTGTACAACCAAAGTACCCAGAACTGAAAGGGTCAATTTCTCGGTGCCTAGGGTTCAGCACTGTAGTGCTCCCTTTCATTTCAAATTTGCGTTATGTCAATTCAAATTGTACTTTGTCAGTTCCAGTTCATACTTTGTCATTTCAAATTGGCCTTATGTCAAATAGATTCATTCACAGACATTTCAAATTGGTCATTTGTCATTTCAAATTCATTCACAGTCATTTCAAAGCTGTCATTAGTCATTTCAAATTTGCTGTGTCATGCTAATTATGGTGTAACAGACACAGATCCAGAGATGGTGCACGTGCACCCCTAACCCAATGAGCGTGTCTTGAGGAATTTCTATACAAATTCTATAAAAAAGATTCTAGAGAATATATGAAGACGTAGATAGGACTTTCCACTAGCTGCAGCATTTCAGGGACAACATGTCAGGACAGTGACCGATGGTTCAAATATGCAGCTAAAAAAGTTCATGCAGCTGTATACCCGTGTGCCATCCTTATCTCGTCATTGTGGTATGCAAAAGAACCACGTAAATGTTCTAACAGACACAATGGAAGAGTACTCTACAAGAACTATTGTCGTTCTGTTTCCGGATCACTTCCTTGGTCAAATAATCTAAGTGTTTACACTCAAATGTTGTTGGGATGTCATGATTTCTTTGTTTGTGCATGGCGCAGGAAAAGATTTTATGAAACGCAGAAAAAGTCAGTGCTTGGACTAACCCTTGTCCTGCCATAGCTAAGTGTACAGATACCTTTCGGAAACAAGCGGAAGAGCTTGGAGCGTTTTACCAAGAGGATCTGCCTATAGTCCTCCAACTTTGGACGAGGAGCTGGGATGTTGGAACGTTTAATGCCAGGCTTTTCAAATAGAAAACTTACCCTCAAATTCGCAAAAAGCTCTAGCAGTAGGCACAGATAAACAGTACTTTCCAATAATAAATACACTTTTGAGAATTACTTGTATGCACACATACAGTAACCATGCACTATTTGTGAGCGGAGTATGAGTGCATGAACTACGACAACTTAAAACTCACCTGCCATGGGACAGAAAGGACGTAATGGTCGTGCCTAGATACGCTTTCACTACGACATAAAACAGACTACAAAAACATCCCTGAAGGATTGAATTTATCCGTATACTAGATTCAGATGGCTAATTATATATAATTGGCAGCTTAGTGCGTAGTGCCGTTTCATAACTACCGAGGTTATGTAGGATCCTTGTGTTAATATTCCTATTATTCTTTTGATATAGATCGTACACACCATCTTGAAGCTCTGGGTCCGTGCCTGGTGTATCTTCATGTTAATTGCACTGTTCTACATTTTGGTTGTGTGTTCTCGAAAGTGTTCCTTCATGGAGATGAGTGCCTCGTACACTATGACAACATGATCGACGACAGCGTCCATTGCCTTCAATGCCAAAGAATCACACCAAACACCGATCCTCTCGAAAGTTGCCGAATGGAAATAGATTATATGAAAGGTCAGTCGCTAGACGATCTGAAAGTAGCAGGCGGTTTCTACCGTGCTTGGAGCAACGGAAACAGCAGAAAAACCATTTCTGGGAATGCGATTGCATCAGTAAGGCTCAAGTGATCCGATGAGGGGCAAAAAATGCTCCACTTGGTGGACAAAATTTTTGAACAGCCCATGAAACGTTCTTACCGTACATCTGTCAGGTTTGCTCTGAGACAGCGCCAACACAAATACCCAACTTGGTTAGCATGGATTTCCCAATAGCTAGCGAAGGTGGAGTCAGTAGCGCACTACACTGCACACTAGACGCTGCACTAGACGCAGCACAGTTCTCTGGAGTGCTCCTCTAAGTTATCGAGAAAACCCTTGGCATAGTTTACTATACTAGTCGTGAAGGCAGTCTCAAGAAGACAGACTTTCTGGAATGGATAAAATTTCTTGCTGACAACTGTCAAATATAACCAAGCAAATTGTGGAGACCCACAATGGCATTCTAGTAATTCGACTTGGTCTGTACAATCCAGCTTTGAATAGAATTGACGATGTTGATCAGTGGTAAAGAGATCCATTAAGTTAAGAAACAGTTGTCTAAACGTCAATCAGAACCAATCGACACTCCACAAGGCAAAACACATGTAGCTAGCACATAAACGCCAAAATATGAATGACATTGCTAAAGAAGCAGTTGAATCAACTTTAGATCCACTTCTAGTTGTCTGTTGCCTTAGTCATTGTCAAAGACACTGACAAACCATTATAGACAAAGGCAAATTGACATGAGATGACTTAATTAACTTAGTGTTCTGTTTTTACTGTAATGCTAACATATCGTTTGTGTGATGCAGTGTATTTGCTCAGCTCAGTACAGTGTACATATGTCAATTTCAATCTATTGTGGTCAATCAGTAAAATGGCAATTGCGTGCAATTGATATACGTACTTGTATGCCTCAGTAGCCAATTTGAAATGCTTAAATTAATAACAGATTTGAAATGACTAACATAATGCCAATTGGAAATGACAAAGTTAACTTGAACGGACAAACGAATGAATTTGAACTCCACCCACCATTTTTACTAAGGTATAAAACACCTAATGTTGATTATGTTAATGGTGTAATGTAGAGATGATGCATTGCTCAGTCTGTACGAGTGAATTCATGAAAGATGTCACAGCACGCCCTACATCTTTCTCACTACTTCAAAATATTTTTGTACTTGTTTCCATTTTTGAAATTCTTTAATTAATTAAAAAAGTAAAAAAAGATATTGAAACCACAGGATAACTGCCGTCAGATCAATAATGGTGTATGTAAGCATGTGCAGTATGCAATTGGCAAGATGGACATTGAGGGTAGAAATTGACACACTCTCTGTGTAGCGCTCAGTGTAGGAGACGTATAGGTTGGATTTGGTGCAAATGCAATCAGAACTTTGACAGAAACACAAATGCTAGAAGAGTAGCAAGAAGTCTTCGATTGCTGAAAGTGTTGTGGAGGGCGACAACACGTGCATTTTACACGGGAGGGGTGTGGGTGTGGAGTCAAATATACTGGAAAGTGTAGTGTTTGCATCATCGAGAAATTTAAGTGGGGGTCGGATTTTTACACCAAAGCACAGAGATTTGGTGTAAAAATCCGCTTTGTAGCATAAACGGTTGATACTGATACCCACTCTCACAGAAGAACTGAACAATAACTCAACCCTACATACCAATGCTAACGCATTGTGGTGATATGAACAGACATATACGGAGTTCTTCCCAAGACGTTTGTGGCATAGCACAGTGCTACGCCTTTTGAGATGAGCAATGAGCCTCAACATTTCCGTATTTCTTAACCTGGTCCTACTGTCTTCGTGCAACCTGGCAGGTTTCATGAAGGACATTCAATATAGGCAAAACCTTTACAAACAATAACATACTGTTGATTCAATTACTGACACAGCAAAGCCTGCCTGCACTAATGTGTATAAAAGATTGCAGTTGCAGAGTAGTCTGATTTCCAACATGTCAAGAAAATTAAAATTTTGCCTCCTCATGCTGTAGAAAGGCAATGCAAGATGCTGCTATGAGTTGAATAAAAGAGGGTATCAGTTTGCTCTCAGATCAAGACATTAAAAACAAACTAACTTAATTTAAGAGCCTATATTGCTAATCTCAAGAAAATTAATTAGACAAGGTAAAATGATAGCTCTGCACCAGATACTTTATAGGCAAGTCATCAATGAGGCCACTCCAACAAATACAGTAGTTTCTGGTAGCCGCCCTAATGATTTTGTCTCCGATTAAGAAAACTATTATTCTGCATACACAGTACAATCACTGGATACTATCCTATCTGTTTAGAGCACTGCAATTCCAAAGAAAGAGTGAAGAAGTATTTACTTCAATTTGCTGTACTTGTTTATAGTTTGTACGGATGGAAACAGTAAAGTCAAATAATGTTAGTAGATTGTCTTCAGAGTTAATGCCATTAAAACTATTTGTTAGGCTTGCGTAAAGATAATAATAACCGCCCGTGTCAAATTTGAAGTACTGCAAATACATTTCTTGGAGTGGCCTGAAGATGAGACTGATCATAAGATGGGATACACAAGCCACGAGACTACTGACAAAGCTCCTCCACCCAAGCAATCTCATCATAGACAGACTGCATAGATTTGATCAACCCATGTAGATTGAAAAGTTTCCTTCCGGACAATGGGATGAGACTGCAAGGTCGCAAGGTGCAATGTGCAAACTGTGCAGGACGTGTATGAGATCATCAGTTTGAAGTTGGTGATACAGCATCTATAACGTGGTCATGGTTAATGTAGGCATGGTTTTAGGAAAGGACATTTGCACTGCACTTCCGAAATCTGCAAAGGACAACCCTGTCTATCTCCTAAAGCACCAGTTAGTACACATCTCACAACTACGCACCTAACTTCAGACATACACCAAACCAACCAACCTGGTAACCTCCCATGAGCACTTTCAGTTTCTTCTCCATCTTAGCCGCACGTTTGGCATCCTTCATCATGTGCCCTCGATTTCTCTATACCAAGCAAATACATCGAAAATTGGCAAAAAATTAATACTACACAACACATCACTAACATCAAGTTTTTTTTCAAGAGACTCCAACCGGTCCTTCTTGCTTGCCATAGCAGCACGTGTGATACGATTCTGACTTGGAATGAACATCACCTGATAATGTTCAAACCAACACTGACACAATGACATTATTAAAGGTAGGAACAAAAAACCTGATCATAACATTCGTCCCACACAGTGCTGTACGCTTCAAGTGATAAGTCTCCATGTTCCATGCCATTCTTGACAACAGTCATTTCTTCAGCTAACAAGTTTCTTGCCTGACACAACAAATCCATTGTAATATTAGGATTACCATCAGTTGTCCTCGACTGGGTTAACAAAACCATGCAAGGCGAAAAACAAAGAAAATGAAATCAAGAAGACAAAAATAGATGCATACACACATCCCTAATAGCACATAAGTCAAAGAAACAGCTAACTGTACAGACTGACTGATTCAAGAACACATGCATACAGACCAACAGCTCCCCACCCAATCATTACCACCTCTTGCATTTCTTCATCTGCAATCTTAGACAGTGGATTTGCCTCCAACTCTCCCCGAAGACTAGCAATTGATGCTTTTCCTTTCTTACCAGCTTGGTCTGCAGTTGGATGATTAACAGCATCATTACACAACATTCGCAGCATTTCGTGCTTCACCATATCTTCAGCCTACAGAAAGGCATACACAAACTCATTAACACTCAGGTGTTGCCATAAGAACTCAAGCAGTCCACCAGCAAATACAAACTCCACCATCCTTAAAAGTGTTGTCATGATAGAGATTTACTGATAAACCAGTAACAAATAAGTTTTATGCGGCCTATCACCGATACAGTAGCCTATTTACCACAGTAAGTACCCATATTCCTCAACAATCATGTTTCCTAACAGCAAATAAAGGCCCACAGTCGTTTCTTCATAGTTCAAGCACATAGTCACCATTGTCTAAGTAAAATCAATCAAGCAGTTAGTCTTTTTCAGGAGCAATAAAGTTTTCTGTTTTGGAGTGTGTCTAGCAATTAAAAAGTGTCTCTCTGATGGCACACCGGATGCTTCAGATAATAATTGCTCTGTGCAGTTGCAGCTGGAAAATAATAGATATCGGTTTCTGCACTGCCAGTCAAGAGTTTCAGCTGTAAAATTTGACCAATGGTTTGGCAAGATATGTATCAATTTCATGTCTTGCTACCCCAGTTTCGTCAGTACTTGCTCCAGCTCTAAACTTCACTCCTTAATCATTTCTTGAAAGCACTGCATGAGACCTGACATCTTTGCACAAGCCATGTAACTGTCCCAGCACATGTCGCCTGTTACACCCATATCACCCTTGCATCCTCATAACACCTGTCACCCTCATGGCATGAGTCACCCACACATCACAATACACAAGAAGTTACCACACCATGAGCTGGACCTCAACCTGTGAATATCACTGGAACTTCTTTTTCATCAGTTGGCACGAGGAGCTGGTTTCACTTCAAACTTCATATACTTTAAATTACAGTGTTATGATTGAAGATTAAACTGAAACAACATATACCAATAAAACTAACAGTCCAGCACCCATACCCAACCATAGTATCCAAACTCAACCATTATTGGTATAACAGTAAAAGCATGCTGCACATGCAGATATAGAAACGTGCACAAAGTTTTACGACTGCCGTACTGGAAAGCCATTCAGGGAAAGACACACTCACAGATGATAGTTCATCAAGCTACACAGTGAGCAGTTATGAACCTATCTTCTGCTTTCCAAATAACTATATCAATGAGGTAGGACATTTAATGATAGCAGTACAGTGAAAGCAAACATTGTTAACTTCCATATAGTCCATCAGCCAAAGTCTCTCCTGTCAATTACATCGCCAATCTGTAGTGTACGGCAACTGCAAAATGCGTAATACTGATTAAAGATCCCAGCTATAAAACTGACAAAGCTTGCACCTGTTAACCAGATATCTTCATAACTTTAATGGCACATCACAGACACTCAAATTGTAAAATGCGCTTCGTAGCAACGATCTGCTCTCCATTGCATAGTAGCAACGATCTGCTCTCCATTGCATAGTAGCAACCAATCAGCATTCACTATGATCACACGTGACTTAAAAGCGTTGCTAGATGTTGACACGGGAGAGTGCACTGAATGAATTTGATCAGAGGTCTGTGGTGCATAATGGCAAAACAACTGTTTTCTTCAATAACTCTCCTTTATTTTGTTAAAAGAAATTAAGTCAGATTATTTTATGCCTTATCCCCAAATTTCAAGATCCGATGTGTTGTAGACTTAGAGTAATCCTTACTGGAAAAAGAAAAATTTAATTTAGCCACACCCCATATATTGACAAGAGCTTTTCTCACTTTGTAGAGTAGATTTGCAAAAACTGAAAGCACTCCTACGTAGATCAAGTCTAACCCTTTTCATTATGCAATTTTAGAAAAGATTTACCTTTGTTTAAGGCCATTTCTAGTGGTTTCCGTGCCCACAAACCCGGGCAATGCCTGCATACAGGGTAATACTGTACCGTGTACACCATCAATTTAAAAGAAATTCTGCGCTTCTACTGATATGAATTGTGAGCCTGCCATTTGTCATGCTCTAATTTTTCAAAGTATCTTCTCTGCTGATACTACACAACGTTAGCAATTATTATGATTATGAGTGAATGACCTTTTGTAAGTCACTGAGTGGCTGCTCTGTTGTTGGCCGAACAATATTTCTGTTCAATTCTGATGGGCGAGGAAGGTGTCTTTGTACAGATTGAGATTGACGTTTTCTCTCAGCTTCAGCTATACAAGCAAACATTAACAGAGTCAATTTACTCATTACACAAACAAAGGAAGCGTGTTTCCACAAGCTCACTGTGTAGAGTTTGACAATTTAGCAAGCTGCCTAAGACAAACTAACATGCAAAGCATGACACACTCGTTTAGAGTTAATCATATAGCCTAACAGAAATATAAAGTGACCATGCAGCTGCTGTGCACAGATGTTTGCAGTGCGATCACTGTGAAGACACAGATTCACAGGTCGTTCGAGCTGAACAAGATATGCTGGATAATGGTGACAGCGACGACGACTAAACAGTTTGAAGCAATCTTGTATTGTACTGTTTAAAAAGTTGGCTCTGCATGTGTCGTACCCTCATACATTTAACTAAGCTTATCTCTAGGTAACCATGTGTCCCTACTACGTAGCTACGTACTAGCAAGTAACATATCCTAGTTAATTAACTTGTTTCTAATGTAGTAAGGCACAATAAAACCGCCACTGTCGAGTATGATTAAAAAATATAGCCACTCACAGGCAAAAATCGAAAACTACTTTAAATTTTTATATGATAGCTATAAAGCAGTGATTTTCCTACAATACATTTGATGCGTCCTGGGATGCAGCATTTGAGGAAGTTGGGACGCAGATTTCAGAGAGCGGGATGCAGATTTCAGAGAGCAGGATGCATCCTTTTATGTGCATTCTTGTCTAATATAAAAAAACCACTCAACTGCTAAACCCTCGCTGCAAGCCTACCACACCAAGTGTGCTCATTAGACGACTGATTATCTACGAGCTGCTCTACTATATGTCAAAAGGATTTAGCTGTTGGTCAGTTGATCCTACAAGATAATTGGATAGTGACCATCCCTCCCCCATTCCATCAGAACATATTTTGATATGCAAAGGTTATCCTTTGGTTTCCTTTGCAGGAAGGGCTGGCTTAGATAACCTAAACTTAAATAAATAATTAATAAAAGAGAGCCAGACGTGCTGCTAGCCATTCAACTTCACACTTTCAAACGCCTCGTTTCCATATACCTGTGTAAGATATAGATAGATATATTATAATCATACTACAGTGATGACAGGCAAACAGATGGAGTTCATGTATACAAATGAGAAACCAAAACGCAAATGCCTACAGCAGGAACTCAACAGTACACCACAGTACACCGTGTCGATGAATTTGGTGTTTTTCGTGAGCTGAAAGGTTAGGGTTAGCACAACACATCACCAACTTTGGCCACGCCTTGTGGGACAAAGTTAAATATGCACAATAGATAAGGACGCATGTTTGAAAGGGTTAGGAAATCCCTGTAAAGGTGCACATACGAGAAAAAATAATTTTAGATTTATAAAAGCAAGCTTTCTAAAAGAAACTTATGCCGTAATGTGCCTCCAGTTTATCGCATCCGGTTTTGAGCAGTAGATTCAGGGCATGTACATATGACGTAAAAGTGAGATGGCGAGCTAGCATAAAACATTTTGATGACTAGCTCAGGCAGTGATTGTGACAGAGCAAGCAACTCTAGTGATGAAGACAGCGATGATATCAAGAAAGATTTGCACAATCATACTCTTCACGAGGTACGATCGTTAGCGGGCAAAACACTATTGTTTACGGCAATGTCAGCATCCGGAATCGTTGGTGCATGACGGTTTGAATGGTCTGTGTGCGTACAACCTTCATTATCGTATGAAGTAGATACTGGTGATGTGGAGAATGGCTCGGAAGACGACGAAAGTCAGGGTTGTCCCCAGGATTTTTGTAAGGCATGGCAGAAATTCTCATGACCACGCCCCTGCATAATTTTTAACTTAACGCATTTTAATCTAGAAGCCAATCAAACTTGCTTGACAGTCTTATTACAGATAGTATATATAGACCTGTCTATATACCCAGTGTTCTACTGATGTGTACCAAACCTAAAACTTATTTTGTTCTCATTTGTTGCAACGCTTTCGGACAATTGCTACCGGGAATCAGATGCCATTACCTGTTAAAAGAAAAGAAAACACCTTTTAAAGTTTACAACAGTACGCTTTTTTACCGCTACACTTGTCAAATCTGTCAAAGCAGCATTCGATAGACATGACCATACTAACGATCCTGGATGCAACGTGTCACCATCCCTGACACTGACGCTAAGGGCTTGCCTTACAATAAGGGCTGCGTAAATTGCTCCGTCTTTTCCAGTTCGTCGGCGCAGTTTCTTCGAAGATCACTAACCGTTGCCACTTGCAAACATTTTTCGGTTGCAGCCAATGCCACTTTCAAGGCACGAAAGAGGCAGTTGCCATTGCCACTGACATGAACGGGAATTAACTCTGATGGAGCATCATGGGGAAGTAGACTAGCCTCGCCCCAGAAACAGTGTGGATTGCAGCCCCGGATGCGCTTCCGTCACCACTATGTCTGGTATGGTACTGCCCCTTGCAGTCAGCGTTAATCATGTCCCTAGGGACATGATTAGTGTCAGTTACAAGTGTACTTTGTCGGCGTAGTAGATTGCAGGTAACGACTGTCGTGTGGGATCTTCGCTAATTAGTGTGCAGTACGTAAGCAGCAGTCCAATGCATTGCAGTAGAGGCATATGACGCATTGCAGCTTCAACTGAGAACCTGTGTATGCGTTCAAAGGCGTATGATGCACTGCAAGTGCCATTTCTGATCTGACATTTCACCGCTACGCTAATCTCTTACTAACGCTTGACAGCGACCTAAAATCACATACTTACTCCCGCCCAAAAAGACGGTACCATACCAAACTTAGTGGTGATGGAAGCGCATCCGGGGCTGCAATCCACACTGTGTCTGGGGCGAGGCTAGAAGTAGACTGGCAGCTACGTTGTCTTTCAGTAATGGAGCACTCATTTTCGCAAAACTAATCTAGCGTGTGCACATTCTCAGACTTACCACAATCATTGTGCTAAAAAGAGGAGGGGTTTTAGGTAAAGGATTAGTATGACTCACACATTGCAGTATATCACAACTTGGAATACGCGTCAAACTAAAAAGTCCGTTAAAGCCTGTGAGAAATTTTCAGAGCTCAAGCAATAGATATTTGATTCGCATAATCAGTCAAGAACACGTGATTGGGAGGGGCAACATATCTACAGACTGCTACCTACTCCGCTACAATGACATGCCTTAGATTCGCCTAGATGCTCCCAACAAAATAGCAACAAGAATCAAGCTTGGGGTGCATTTCTTTTGCCTCTTCTGCTCTTCTGGAAGAGGCCAGAAGAGTCGCGCGACCTTTTCTGGTCGTTTCTTTTGCTTCTCCCCCTTCTTCTAAAGTGTTAGAAGAGTCACGAGACTTCTTCTGGCCGAAAGGCGGAAGAGGCAGAAGAGAAGAGGTCTCGTGACTTGTGAGACATGTGCATTAAAAACGCTCGTATTGATGGAGCCGTACGAGCGGCCTTCACTTCCATTGCTTTGGAAACCAAGTGGTCTTCCAGCAATATCAAGTCCCACAACTACAGCTGCTGCTAGTGGGTGTTCTCCAAGGACCCCTTTTGAGGCACCAGAAACGGAGACAACGGTTGTAGAAGTCGCCTCTTCAAGTAGAGATCCAATTTCTTTAGTGAAAACCTTATTTTGCTAATTAATTTCACAACTAGAGTACGTCTGTACTCTAAAACTATTAATGCGCATGCTCAGCTCTTCTAGATCCTCTTCTGGTCATTTCTTTGGCTTGGCTCTTCTGATCAGACTGCGCATGATCGACCTCTTCTGTTCTCTTCTGACACCTCTATTCCAGAAGAGCAGAAGAGGCAAAAGAAAAGCACCCCAGTTGTGCTAGTCATTGTTATATTTTTTGGTCTCTATGGAGAACCTTGTCGCAGTTCTGACAAGTCTTCCTCATTTATTTCTATTGTTAACCTGTTCATTGTTAGTTCTCTAAAGCTGTCTAATATTCTGCAGTAGCTACACCCCAAATTAAAAATGTTTAGTGATGCTAGAGGGGAAACTGCAGTTGCTAACGACGTAACTGTGGGCGGTGCATGACAACCACTGTTGCTTTTTGAGTACTTGTATTGCAATCAAGTTCATACCATATGGTAGTTATTCCCCAAATTGGTCTTACCATCACACCAAACATCCCAGGCCCTCTAGGCAAAGAACTAAAATAATATGGAAAGAATTAGTTGCTTGCCTCAAACAACTTTGCAAATTTTTAAAATACAAAGTTCGTTGTCTTCATAGCTACACTAGAGAACAGTAGACTCAAAGAACAACTGTTATAGAAACAGCTAATTAAATTAGTGTATGGTGATTCTAAAAGAATGCAGTTAAACATTTACCTTATCTGCTTATGTCAAAACGAGGCGGGTCTAGGACGGCGCTTTATACATCACAATGCGGAACTTGTCAGTTTTGGGGTTAAATAATCATAACTACATTACATGTACCCCCATCTCTATTTACCGGTTGTCTCCACCTGCTATCGGTACACACTTGTACGTGCTCAGAATCCTCAGATCTACAAATTTTCCCATACCGCGCAAAATGTGTGAACGGACTGTAGAGTAGTCACTGCCTACTCAGTAAAGCATGGCGGGCCAGTACCAAGCGGGAGCCAAGGCACGGCGGAGCGCCATGCCTTTTGTATGCTGGGGACAAACCTGAAAGTGAAGCCGTAGAATAGGTGGAGCTGTCTGTCTAACTTCGAATCTGTCACTAGGGAGATGCCATTGCCCATAGCACCTGAAGACGAGCAAATCAAATGACTACTTGATTTATCATGGTATTAAACAGTTAATGATGATAATACAAGTCATGTAGTGGAATTTTGTTTAGGTGTACAAATACCTGTACAAAATTGTACACTGTAGTTGTGATTGCTGACCTTTGGTCATCATAGTGGGTGTTGTCAGGACATACTTAAAAGTAATTGACAAAATTACATCACTGAACACCCAGGATTCTCTGGCGTCTGCGTAGATGTGTGGGTCTTGCAGACTGCATAACAGCAGGACTATGACACTGCATGAAACTGATCCTCCTCCCATTCATGACTACCACAATGCTGACTTCAACATTGGATTTCTGTGCTGCACAGGAGATATACAGATATACTTCTTACCATCAATTAGCAAGATGGTGTACTGGCTGTCATGCCTCTTGTTAGCAGTTAGAAGATTGTGTACCACCATAGAAATTGTTCAGCGGCTCAATAGTTTTAATCAATTCAATTCATCACTACATGTACACTTCTGTAAAGTCTAAATACAACCTATTCTCTTCCTTTCACGTCCTTTGTATACCAGTTTCTCGGCGCCCGGTAGCCTAGACTGAATTGCTCACATAATCCACGCTCATCTTCAACGCAGTCTGCTCCGATAAAACGACTACATAATACGAAAGAATCAGTCGGGGCTTCCCAGCTATCTCTCATTTGTCTGACTTGCTCCGCCCACTTTCGTCTTTGTTAAGAGCCTCACACCTTCTTTCACCGCATTATAGGACCCAGCTGCCACACATTGTCTGAATATTCTTACCGCGGCATACACTCGAGTCTTGTGCATTACCTATTTGCTTTGCACTAACGCGACATCCATTCTCACTTTTACGTCATATGTACAAGCCCCAAATCTACTGCTTGAAACTGGATGCGATAATCCGGAAGCACATTATGGTGTAATTTTCTTAGAGAAACCTTGCTTTTAAAATCTAAAATTATTTTTTCGGGTATGTACACCTTTAGAACTATCATATAAAGAAATTTAAAACAATTTTCGATTCTTGAATGTCAGTGGCCCTTTAAAGGAGCATTCCGGAGATACGATAAGCTGCTGGCTCCGTTTTCACTTGCTAATGGGAAATCCATACTAACCAAGTTGGCTATCTGGGTGCTATCACAGAGCAAACCCGACAGATGTATGTTAAGAACGTTTCATAACTGACGGGGCTGTTCCAAGAATCTCGTCTGCCAAGTGAAGGGTTTTTGCATGCAATCAGATCACATGAGCCTTACGGACACAATCACGTTCCCAAAAATGGCCTCTGTTGTTTCTGTCGCTCCAAGGACAGTGGAAACCGTCATGCTACTTTCAGACTGTCTAAAGACTGACCATCTTTTCGTGCAATTTATTTCCGTCCGGCAACATTCGAGAGAATAGGCGTTTTGTGAGATTCTTGGCACTGAAGATAATGGACACTGTCGTCGATCGTGTTCTAACAGTTTACAAGGCACTCATTCCTACGCAGGAATGGTTTCCATGAACTCCATCGATCACCCGACCTCGCTATTTTGGCTGCACACTATGTTGTGCTGTTCTCCGGAGTGTTCCTTTAAGTTGCGAATTGCATCTAGAATGAGAGAAGCCAATGCGCCTAGCAAGACACCATTTCTACATCTGGGACATTTCTCTCTTGTTCTTGGCTTTCCTTGTGTTTCTGGACACTTGTGGGTGCTTAGCAACGTTCTTAGGTTGAAGGTAGTTGTGTAACAGATGTAATCTGAGTGCGAGAGGTATGTCTAAGCTAGCGAAAAAACCTTGTCTAGCGTCGCCTCGTGCCAAAATTTACGAAGAAAAAAAACAGGAGAACCTGGTTGGCATGATTTCTTTTGTGGCAATTGGCTACGTAGCAAGGAGCAATTTAACTGTAGACTCTCTTTTCTCTGACCTTATATCTTTTGCAGACTTAGATTATTGAAGTTTGCGTGAGAGTGACGGTACTGCATGTACTTTCTTCATTTTCTTTAAATCGACCCAATTTTAACGTCGCAAACAAGTGCAAATCTACTTGAGAAAGTAATCTCTTAGATGTGATGGAACTACAAATTTGCAGGGCGTGGGGTGCAATGTGACTTGTCGCTTTTTGCGGCATTGGCCAACGTACCATACGTCTCTCTTATATGGTTTCAGAAGCACAGAGTGGTTGCTATGCTGGACACTGGAGCAGATTTTAGCTTGGTAGCAGCAGAAAGACTGTTGGAAGCTGCATTGACCAAGATGGAAACAGTGGAAGTGGAGGGCTGTCAAGGAGCTGGAGGAGACATGATCAGAATAAAAGGTCAGTTAATTGGTGGTCCCTATGATTCTGGGAATGCATTTCCTGAGTCGACTAGAAAAGGTCACATTAGATTTTAATCGTTCAAAGTTAGTTACATGA
This sequence comes from Corticium candelabrum, assembly GCF_963422355.1. NCBI lineage: Eukaryota > Metazoa > Porifera > Homoscleromorpha > Homosclerophorida > Plakinidae > Corticium > Corticium candelabrum. The sequence goes on from NC_085095.1 coordinate 4,373,076, forward strand.
GATAGGGAAGGAGATTAATTTGTTATATGATTGTGGAATGTTGGAAGAAAAGTTGGCAATAGCACATGCAAGGCTTCACGAAATGATTACAGTGTCAGGTATGAGTGAGGTATTTCTCACATATACAGCCAAAGGGTTACAACCTGGTCAAGAATATTTGGTGGAACCATTAAAGGGGAAGTCCAACAAAAATGAACTTAACTTGTATGAGTAGATCTCACCAAGACAAATCGATCGGTTAAGTTACTCCGTTATCTTCGCTTTCGTAAACAAGAATGAACGATGTTTCTGTGATGTGTAATGCCCACGCGCCTGCTCTGTGCTTCCTGGTCGATTAAGCTCTGCCCACTGCAAACGAATCAATGCGTTTACGGATGACTGCTACGGATATATCGAGAATGCCGAATGTGAATGCGAAGATATTATGAAGGTCTGCCTTCTTGCCGTCAGTGGTTCTTCTCTAAAGTAAAATGGTGTCGGTAGAGCTGTTTTCCTGCCAGACTTTGAAGCAGAATTCCTCAATACCACGGCTTACCTAGAGAACGCGCTTGTGCTTGAGTATTTGTTTATCCTTGTTCTTTTAATATCCGAAGAGAAACATTCAGCATGCCGTCTGACGTGTGCTACAGAGGACGTTCCTATTTTTGCATCCGGTCTGCTCACTTTCTTTTGCTGCTGATTGGTAGAAGGTTATAATCCCGGATGTCAAAATAGGATCATCCTCTGTTGCACACGCCAGATGGCATGCTGAACGTTTTTCTTCAGATATTAAAAGAACAAGGATAAACAAATACTCGAGCACAAGTGCATTCCCTAGGTAAGCCGTGGTATTAAGGAATTCTGCTTCAAAGTCCGGCGAGAAAACAGCTCTACCGACACCATTTCACTTTAGAGAAGAACCACTGACGGCAAGAAGGCAGATCTTCATGATATCTTTACATTCACATTCGGCATTCTCGATATATCCGTAGCAGTCATCCGTACACGCATTTGTTTGCAGTGAGCGGAGCTTACTCAACCAGGAAGTGCCAAGCAGGTGCGTGGGCGTTGCACATCACAGAAACATCGCTCGTTCTCGTTTACGAAAGCGAAGATGACGAAGTAACTTATACTGATCTATTTGTCTTGGTAAGATCTACTCATACAAGTTAAGTTCATTTTTGTTGGACTTCCCCTTTAAGGAGTCAGGATGCGATGGTTAAACCAGGACACGCGATTGTAGTGCCAAGAATGGCAGATAACGTTTGGATTCGAGTGGCTAATACGAATACTATGCCAGAGACATTGCAGAAGGGCGAGTACATGGCAACATTGTATCCAGATGCGTGTATTGGACAGAACAGATAGAATGACAGTCAGCAGGAAGTTAAGGGATACAACTATTGGAGCTGACTTATCAAAGCAACAGAAAGTAGAACTGAACAATATGTTACAAGAGTATAAGGAAGTTATGTGGGAGCCTGTGCAGAAATGATCAGTAGTGAATGTGGGTGTAGAGCATTCGATCAGACATAAACCAGGGTCTCCACCAAAAGCAAGTAAACCAAGAAGGTTGTCTCAAATGGAAATGGAAGAAGTGGGGAAAGAAATAGAAGATCTTCTTCGACAAGGATTAATTGAAACGTCGAACAGCCCATAGGCAGCTCCAATTATTTCTGCAAGAAGGAAGGAATGGCCAACTTTGTCTGGTGATTGATTATCGTGCCCTCAATGCACAATCACTACCACTATGAAAAAGTAATAAGTTAGGAATGGCAAATTATTTATCAAAGTTGGAGCAGATGGTCACTTAGTGGTAACACTGCAAGCACAAATGAAAGAGGGGTGTTTGGGTCAGGAATCAAGGCTGGTATTTGATTTGGAACTAATTCAACAACAACAAAAAGAAGAGAATAAATTAGAGATAGTGAGGAGGCTTTTGGAGAAGGGACAGAATCAGAGAGAGAGACTATTCAGGGGAACACGAGACCTTGGCCTTTTCTATACTTTGCTAAAGTGATACGGTTCAAATATAACAGGTAGGAGTTACAAAACAAAACTTATCTGTTTTCACATTCGCCTACCCGTGACAGAAAGTGAAATGTCAACTGTCATGTTGACGGCATCTGCAAGAAGCCAGCGTGGTGCAAGAAAGCATGGAGATACAAGACAAGAGTGATTAGCAAGACAAGACTGGCAAAAGATGACTTGATAGAAAGTAAAAAGTCTCCACTAGTCTAGGTCTCAATTCACCCTCAATGAAGTTCTTGTGAAAGTTCCTGCTGCATCCAAAAAGGCTTAGATCCATGGCCTATTATGTCTAATAATTTGTATGCTATTTATTTTATACACATTTGTAGTAAGCTTACATTTACCACTGTAGCCAAACAAGTTCACTTGAAAATTACCACAATTTCATTCTAAATTTACCCCAAAATATCGTTTTAGTGAGTGAATTCACAGCTCCAGTCAATCTATGATTAAAACTCTAGGTGTTGTAGGCATGCAGCATTCAAGGCCTATTGCTTACTAGCAAGCATGAATTATGACAAGCAGCCATCTCCGGAACAGGCTACAACAAAGCCAGAAAACTGAGATTTCAATGCAAATATAACAAAAATTTCCACCAATCGACTGTAAAGAGAGTGAATGAAAGCAGACAGTACCATCATATAACTAAGGTTACACACGAGATCAGGAAAAGCAAACTAATCCTTTTCACACGAGTACGCATAGCGAGCCGAGCTGAGCTGAGCCACGTCAGCCTGTACCAGCCCAGTATTTCAGCCCGCGTTTACACGACACACTTCGTAGAAGGAAGCCAATGCGTGTCACTAACATGCGTTAGTTACTTGAGTTTGACATAGCTCGCGTTAGCTCACGTTTGCAACGAACAGAAGCCAAGCTGCTCGCGTTTTTTTCTCTATGGCTTCACAACGGTTATATCTAGAATGCGTAGGACATATATGAGATGTTGTAGATCTATCGCCAGATGACTGTTGCACACATGCAGCAACAGAGTTCAAAAGCTAAACTTCTTGCTCATCTTGGCCGCTCCATAATTGGATAAGACACAGAGCTCCGTCTCGCTTCACACTATTTGTGCCAATTTTACACAGAAGTATGACGTTACGGAAAGGGGTCTGGCTACATGAGACTACCAAATGAGCATGCGCAGCCCATTTTTCCGCATGCTATGCATTTACACGATGTACTTGACCCGAACCAGCCCAGGCTAGCGCGTGCTGACCTGGCTAGAAATACCGAGCCAAGCTTGCACAGCTCGACCTGCGTTTACATGTACCATAGAAACCGAGCCAGCACGGGCTGGCCCACTTATAAGTGCTCGTCTAATTAGACGGGTATAAGAAAGAAAGTAATGTCACTGTCAGGCAATAATATGATAGCAGGACTCTGAAAACATTGCTTGAATTGTTGCTTCATGTAGTCCACCAACAGCTGCTGATCTTGCAGAAAGCACTGTAGTAAAACAAGTGCAGTTTAGGGTGCCTCAACATCCTAAATGTGTCACCACATTGACTGCTGACTGCCATTGCTACTATCTGCATGATGCTGTGTACGTTGCGTTGTTGCTTGTCATTACTTCTGCATCTATAGGAGACCGTTCTCTAGATGAAGCATTTCCTGTTCTCCAGCATATTCTCTGTCATCAGCCTAGAAGTGAAGCCCTGAAATGCTACTGGCACGTCCACAATAGCCGCGACATTGACCACAGCTCTTCAATTCTTGAAACTGCACACAAGCAACAGCAGCAGCTTTGCGTTCACATCCTCGTAGACCACGACTTTCACCTGTGCACTTATTTCTACACCCAAACGTCACATGCACTCCCCTTCAGTAGGCTACAACCAAGACGCACAACGTGGTCATTATACGACAAAAGATTACAATAGTAACCAAACCTATACTTTGTCGGATTTAGATCGGCTATCCGAGTCTGGCTTAACACAGTACACATAATCGTCTCTCAAGGAAGCCATTTTATTCTAGGAGTGGCCGGCAGCCTGCTCGCAAATCTGCTTTCTACCCAAGGCAAAAGCATGCACATAAATCTGAACTGCGCTCCTTTAATAGCGTAGATTACCTCAAAGTGGTTTTCTTCAACATAGTTACAGTCGCGTGTCACCTATCCAACCCCTGTTGGATAAGTGAATGTGTTAGATAACTGAAGCTGTTATGGACTCAACTACTGTTCACACTATATGGCATTTTTTCCACATTAGGTATACTGAATGTAGACGTGAATTTAAACGAACCAAATGCCTTATTGACCTAGAGATAAAATTATACTTTTCATGATTGATTGTGAATTTATATAATATGCAGGATGCGTTGTCTGTCATATCATCTGTCATATCATACATCTGTCATATCATCTGTCACATCATCACCCACATGGGAAGCTTGACCTGGTGGATATCCGACACGGATAAGTGAACGTCGGATAATTGACACGCGACTGTACTCTGTTAAAGGTGCTCACTCACGAATTCACATGCACGTGCAGACACACCCACACAAACTTGAAATTGTACCTTTATCCACACATTTACCATTTATCAGTTTGAGATAGCTTGCTGTTGAACGAATAAGCGATTCCTAGATCTTTCCTTGTTGCACGTGACCTGAAAATGGGTCTGAAACTTTGAAGCCAGTGGCAGTGCCCAGCACCTCTACGTGGCTACTTTAACGCTCCAAGTTTCGGATGCCATCATGATAGTGCGATAATGCTCAGGTTTCCACCCATTTCCGGGTCATGTGCAACAACAAAACAATCGAGAAAGCGCTTTGTCGTTCAACGGCAAGCTATTTCACAATGGTAAATGGTAAATGTGTAGATAAAGAACCTAACACACTTGTCATTAGCTTTCTCAAAATGTAAAGTACAAGGAGCAAAACTGCCGTGGCGGACAAGAACACGATTTGCATTTCTCTTTGTACTAGGAATAAAGGCTGTATGTCATAGAACGTGGTGCACCCTAAGATGTTAGTTTGCTCTGCTTCGTTATGACACAACTTAAAATCGTGGCCGTTTTCAAGTTTGCGTGGGTGTACCTGCGTGTGCATGGTGAATTGTGAGCAGCCACCTCCAACGAAAATACAAACTGACCTCAAAATGTAGGCTTTATCGTGAAACTTCGTACTGCACTACTTTCAGGCAAGCTGATGCTTTGGTAGCAGAGAAAATGCAAGTTATGCATGGAGCATGCGCCAGGCTGCCTCGTCATTACACAAATTGAATTGCCTGCGTATCTCAGTTATCTTGCCAGTACACTGCACACAAACTAAACGGGAATGGTAGCTATAGAAAGATCTTGTGTTTTCAGGCCTTAGAAGAGCTCTCTGTAACGAAAGTAGGATGCTAGAGACAGTTATCTCTCGGCAGACTTGACCCTCTCCTTTCACAAAAGATGAGACTAGCGCAATAAAACTCAATGGTAATTAGCATCAGCTTTCGCTCTGTTGGTCTACGAGGAGAAACAGGCAGAAGGTTCAGGTATGTCAAGCAAGCATAGATGTTCTCTTCGAGAGACCTGCGTAGACAGACACAAGTTTGTTCTCTAATCCTACGTCCAGGTCAAATTTAGGTAGCAGTCCGGTGTGCTCAACTTAGGCGGTCAGCATGGCTACTGAGTATCCAGGAATGATGAAAGGGCAGTGAGATTGGTCACAAGTCTACATCATTGTGCTTGGGTTAGAAATATAAAGCTCAACAAAAGCCATTCTGCAACTCTAAGAGCGTGTTCACACCGGGCCTAAACCTGATACGATATTTGGGGGCGAAGCTTCTAGAGCATGCGCAATCTCGAAAGTAACACGCACCTTTCGCCGATCTCACTGTACACAAAGTCCACATTTCTGGGTCTGCTTCTGGACCGTGGATCATCTTGCCGTTGACTAGGCTTTGTAAGTAAGTTCACTACTTACCATTTTATGCATCTTGTAAGAGACTTTGCCTACGTAGAGATGAGTAGGAAGCCATTTCTTGAGTATGGCTTCTCGCGGGTAAGAGACTGCTGTTCATGCTAAAGACGCCTGATTCACACTCTGAACAGATACACGTGGAGTGGAAACACACTACTCATTGACTAGTGATGGATTAGTTTTAGCGAGTGAAATCATGCCAAATGGTAACGTTAACCAGACATGTAGGATGTTCTGTGTTGTTTCTGAGCAGTCTAGCTTGCTTCTGTATATATGTAATTGGCCAAGTGGAAGATATTACTGTGATAACTTGCACTCGATGGGTACTGACGCAGATCAGAGTACAGTACATGTACACTACAGTACAGACTGTTTATTAGCACTAGCTGCCAATTATGTCTAAAGTAACACAACACACGCGCACTCGCTATTCCATAGCTGTAATGTCTAAATCAGAAAGCAGAGGCCGTTCTACCTCATTCGCAGGTGCAATTGATCAAGACATGTGTATAGTCTAGTGATCCTAAAGAAGTGAAGATGTTGATTGCAAAAAATGTCACTAAGGCTGAAGCTGATGGTTTACGTCGGATAATTGAACAGCAAGCAAATGAAATAGTGGAACTTGAAAACAAGATTAGAGTTCTCGAGTAAGACCTTGCAAGGAATCGATCAACACACTGCTAAATGACAAAATCAAGTTTTACACAGGTTTTGTGTCGAGAAATGTGCTTGACATGATGTGGAGTTGGATTGAACCAGCAGCCAAGACTATTACTCTATATAGCAAACAAAGAATCAGGCCAAGGTACATCAAGTGATGTAAGCTCATGAGCTCACCGCCTTCCACAAAAGGTTGAATAGGCTTGACGAATTTTTGCTGACCCTAGTTCGACAACATACACAGTTTCACAGTTCCACAGTTCAGGAACGCTAGATGGGGGAAACAAGTAGTCCTATTGATATAATTCAGCCACACAGTGCGTCACGTTCGGTTACCCCGAATGGGTTCCCCTACCGCAAAATCTTCACCTGAGAAAACTTCCATCGCTAGGCAATGAGTAGTCTGTCTTTCCATTACCTTCGCATTAGTGGTTGCAAGTGACTTTGACACATGAGTAGCATGCAGCCAATGTTTCTGATGTGGTGCTATATGTTTAAACGTGCAAAAGCAGCAACGTGACGACATATACGGAAGCGCATGCAGATGTGTCCCCTCCGTGCCTGAGACAACTTCCTGCCGTTCCTAAAGGAGCTGCCAGAGAAAGCAAACAAAATGTTTCCCTCTTCAAAACCTAAAGCAGTGACAATTCACGCAAATTCTTGCCAGATATGTCAGATGAAAACTGTCAAGGCTAACTACACTCATGTGCCCAAGTGACTTGCTAATCCCATAGTTGGTGGTATGAATGCGCTTGTGCTAATGTTGGCTTAATCAAAGATAGCCTAATCATAGTTAGTCTAGATGTCGGTGTGAACACGCTCTAACATTTCGCCCAGACTCTGTTTCAAACGAGCCTGCCCACTTACGCAGATCTCTCCAAGAGAACCTCATACTCAAACCTTCTGAGTGTTTATCTTCGTAGATTAATACAACAAAGACTAATGCTAATTACCATTGAGTTTTATCACACTAGCTTCATCTTCTGTGAGATGAGAAGATCAAGTCTGCCGGGAGAAAAACCCGCCTCTAGTATCCTACTTTGTTATAGAGAGCTCTTCTAGGGCCATACAACACAAGATCCCTCTATTCCCGTTTAGTTGCACGTAGCTTACTGGTGGCAAAATAACTGAGATACACAGGCAATTCATTTGGTGTAGGCAGAGCTTAGTGCCGATGACATTGCAGTCTGGCGCATGCTCTGTACATAACTTGCATTTTCTCCGCTACCAAAGCGACGGCTTGCCAGAAAGTAGCACAACACGAAGTTTCATGATAAGCCTACACTTTGAGATCAGGCTGTATTCTGTTGGAGTTCCCCTTTAAATTAGACAAATACCGTGTGCAACAGTAGACCCAAGGGCCTTCCCTAATGGAGTGTCAGAACCCCGAGGCACCTGGTTTTTTTATAATGAGGTAGGGACTCCAAGGATGCAATAATAACAGATGCACTGTTCTCCCCAGGATCTTTTGCAGAGCGGGCCACTCTGCCTTATTCTAAGCAATTAAGGTAAAGTAGATCATCCAGATGGCAAGACTTGAGGATCTCGAAGTAAGCTTATTAATTAATTATTAACAAGATAGCGGGTTGCATCTAATTGTGCGGAACACTAACACTTTCATTACACCCACGCATGCAGCCCTTAACTATGCTTTCGCAGCTGGTGTTCACGTGCAAGTAGGTATACATGTCAGCAGAGTGCACGTGTCATGTCGGCCTCGCAGAAAACTATTGAGTCTTCCTCCACGAGCAATGCTGTCGAAGGTAAGAACACCTGCATTGTTGAGAGAAAATGAGCGGCAACTGATGAAGCTCCTAGCAGATCTTCCAAGCACAGGACGACTGGAGTAGATCGCCAGTGGCTAAATAATTTCCCATGGCTTCTAGTTAGTGAGGCAAAAAACAAGACAGTCATTGCTGTGCTCTTTGTCGAAAGACACAATCTATGCCTAAATGATGTGCACTAGGGAAAGCTATTTGGATTGATATCCCATGTAAAACGCTCACTCGACAAAGTCTACTAGAGCATGAAAGAAGCTCGTACCATGAATCAGCTGTTTCTAAAGAAGCAACCCATGCACTGACGGGCAAGGACGGCAGAATTTCTAAAGTTTTTCAAACAAACAGGAAACAAGTGCACGTATTTCTTAAACAAACAAGAAATCGCTCACTCAACAAACTTTCTACCTTTGGTGCAGTTAGGAAAGTCTTTGGGAGCTACATATCTAAATGAAAGGGAGCACTACAGTGCTGAACCCTAGGCAAGGAGAAATTGACCCTTCCAGTTACGGGTACTTTGGTTCTAGAGTAGAATTAGCAATGTGCTTCCAAACGCACTGCAAAGCAAGAAACTTACCTATGCGTGTGTTCCTAGAACACCCAATGATTGATATTAGCTTCAACAACGAGGCACAGCTACGTACTCCAATCGCAACAACGCCTAGGGTTAACAACACCAAACAGTTGCTGCACATGTATTGGCAAGCACCTACTTGCAAGCATGCACAAATGAATTAACACCACGTGCACGTAGAAACAATCATTCCAAAACTTGTTTATATAGATGGCTGAGTCACACCCAACATTTGTTTATACAGGTGGCTGAGAAAGAACAGGCAGTCTTATCATCAAATGGTAAATCACTTCGGCACGGTGCTTTGTCACAGGTTAACTTACTCTCTGGTCACTTACTCTCCATTCCCTACGACCTTGAAGGTACACTCGAAAGTTATGATCAGTAATCAAAATTGGAACGTCCTGCGTGATACCACCTAGACTAGCGGACAAGCTCCAACAACCATATGTCGAGATTACATGAGCACTAACCTTTTACCAGTAAACACACGCTAGGTATACATTCCAAAGTTGTTTACACTGTCGTTTCCGTCGAGCACTACTTCCCGTGAAACGACTACTATAACCCTCACTACGCCTATATATTAGGGTTAAAAATCTATAAGAAGACGCACCTTCCACTCTACCAATTGTGAGAATGGTGTACAGTGGCTAGCGAGCGCATGTCACTTCTGCATACTCGGTTAATTAAACAAACTGGAGCGCATCTTATTCAGGCCACCGAAGTCTTGTTTCTGGCTGTCAGAGGTAGTCTAGGTGAAATCCAACTCAACAGTTCGTCTCGAACGGCCAACCGCAACCCGGTCACCGCGTTTCGCTACGATCCGAGACCGGCATTGTGTCGATCGGTGCGTTACAGACATCCGGACATCCAAAAAGACGGAAGCGTGGGTTGGCATATTATGGTAATAGGATTATCTACTGCCAATATATGAACAATGGTCAGCCCAAGGTAGCTTTTCTACGTTTAGTTGAGTTGTTTGATGGCAAAGCTCAGACAATAACTAATGGGATACTGTTCTGTCAAGCATGGGATCTTGACATTCACAATCAACTGTGTGGCCTTGGTAGTGATGGGGCAAGTGTGATGTTGGGTCGAAGAGCTGCTGTAGCTAAGATGTTGAAGGATGAAGTACCATTCTTAGTGGTAATGTATTGCACACTGACTTGCACTTGCTTGTGGCCAGGCTGCCAATAAGATTCCATACCCTTGTAAGTTTAAGAGCATCCTTGACCAATTGTACAGGTATTATCAAACTCTGCTGTTCTAATGGCTGGATTGGCAGCTATCCAAAAACTTTCGATTGATACTAACCTCAAACTCACCCAAGAGAAAGATGTTTGATGGCTACCTTATGAGAGAGAAGTCAATAACCTTCGACGATACTTACATTCATTCAGTCTTGTCAAGTTTAGAAAGGGAGGCATCAGAAAGAAGTGATGCACGAGCACAGGGATTAGCTACTTTTATTAAAATATACAAATTTGTTGCATCAGTGTACATACGTTCTGATCTTCTACCTCATCTTGCATCTCTCCGAAAGGCTTTCCAGAAAAAGAATCTCAATTTTTCTGCTGTGAAGCCACTTGTGCAGGGCATAAAAGCAGTAGTAGCTGCTCAAGAGCATTCACCTAGTCTCCATTTCCAGAGTATTCCAGTTGCCATGGTCAAATTGTCTGAGAATGGTTTTGAGCACTATAATGAAGACAAGATGAGAAAATTCAAAAGAGGTGTATAAGCCTTACCAGGCTGCAGTGTCATGGCATTTAGATGAACGGTTTCCCGATGTTTCTCTAATCATAGCATTCAGCATTTTTAATCTATCAGAAATGCCTCAAAATTCATCTGCAGATCTTCCACAGTTTCTGATAGACAAAGTTCATGACTTGACAGAACACTACAGACCATGTAATGTTATCAGTTTGGAAGTACATTCTTGGAATATAGGCTATTTGTGGCCACTGCAGTATCAGATAAGGATCTCAAGAATGAGTTAGGGTATTCCTTGATGTGCAAGCTGGTCAGTGTAGAATCACAGGAGATACAAGCCATGTTTCCCAATCCGTGGAAACTAGCATGCATAGCACTTGTTCTGCCAACATTGGCCGCAGACTGTAAACGAGGGTTTCTGCATTATCAAGAATTAAAACCGACTACGTAGCAGGCTCAGTCCTAGAATTCTATATCAACTTATGATGATTTCAATAGAGGGGTCACACCCTAACTTGTCTCCATATGAGAAGAATGTGATATTTGCGCCAGCTGGAGAAATCGTAGAATCACTGTGACTAACACTTTGTCTCATTAGCTGCTTAAGGGTTTTCTTCACTGCGGTGCATGTACTACTTGAACAGCATATATCTTAATTAACTATTAGAATAAAGCAACTGCTGTTTCAGATTCTGGTATAATTAAATAAATATTGGATTTTGAAGAAATTTAAATTTAGTGTTTACTAATAAATTTTAGCTTTACGCTGGGAAATTTAATAAAAAATTTCAGAGTAAGACCACATGATGTTACATTGACACAGTTGAGCCTCATTGATCTGTAAAATATAGTCTTAACAGCCATTGGGTGTGACATTGGGTAACGCCCACTTCACGGAGTATCCCGCTCTGCCTTTTAAAATTCTGGGAAGAACACTTGAGTCGTTGGATGGAGATAAGATTTTAGAAAATTCAAACGCTGGTCTGTGTGTGATTGGGCCATTCAATTTAAATGTTATTAAAAGGATCTTAAATTTGAATTTGAATTATTAATTTAATGTTTAATTTTTATGCGTGCTATGTGATGATGCGTGCTTTGTACCACATTTAGAACACATGAAACTTGATGCACATACTGCCAAAACACTCGGTCAATTTCTAGCACGAATAGTGAAAGACATGCAAGACTCAGCTTGGTAGCATGGAGTCAAGCTTTGACAGACTCTATGTGTATCACTATGACTAATATAACAACCGGCACAGTTGACATCAAATAATGTAAGAAAAAGTACTGGTTGTAGTAGCAAAGATGCTCAAATGTAATTGTGCAACAATAAGTACAGTCTTGGTGCTACATCCTTTCAGTCGAATACTGTACACAAGCAATCACCACAGTGTACGAGACGGTACCAGATTGTGCAGTCTACACAGACAGTTTGTGATGTTTCCTTGTTGTAGAATAGTCTGTTACACCTTGTTACAGCACTTGCCAACTGCAAACTATGTTTAAAGCAGAAATTCATTAATAAGTCCTTTCTATAACTTCGCCTCTAGACTCTACCAAGTCCTCTCCTTGCACACACTCCACGTGTTTTAGCACGCGCTTTTGTTCCACTAGTTCTTCGTGTAGTACGTTTTCAGTGTGTTGATTGGTCAAAACTGTTATCGAGCGACCAAAAGGGTGTGAGAAGACACATGTAGGATCCTATTAGAATAATTTAAGTAGCAATTACCTTACAATTAGACGGTCATTAAGGCAATAGTTCTTGTCACCCAAGCTGCAAGCTCATTATTGTTGTGTGACATAGGTTCATTTGCTACTGCTAGCTAGTGACGCTACAATGTTAATGAAGCAAGGTTTTCGCAAGTCGCAACGAAAACGATCTACTTTGCAACTCTAATTTCTGAACAGTCCCTAGAAAGAGCAAAAAGCTTCTGTGTTGGTTCATTTGCGTTGTATGTACACAGCAACGTTGACACCATATTATCAGTGCAGTTTACAAGATTGGTTTCTAATAAAACCCTCAATTGACATGACAAGAGAGAGCCTAGGCTCGCTTCGCTCGACAATTAAATTGACGTCAACTTGAGCCAGCCGTCACTATCCAAACCTAATGAGCGACATACAGAATCTACAGACCGTCGCAAAAGTATAAAGCCACTCCCTGCACGTGACTATACCGGAAGTTTTCCAGGCTGATTCACCAATTAGTACCTAGAAAGAGCGTCTAACAAACAACCATGTGATAAAATAAGAACAGAACAAGAACATGACAAATTTTATTTGGGAAAACTTCAAAAGTCATTGCGTTACGAAGCAAAATGCAAACGGCGTTTGCGTGGGCATCTGCACAGTCTAGCAGAATGACCTTTCTAGACACTGCTTTTTGGCTTTTAAAAAGCCAGTTATTTATGAAACGTTTCTTTGATGTAGACTCTGCTTTAATACTTCGTGTTTCCTCCTCTTGCTTTCCGGATTGATTCAACTCGTCGCGGAACACTCTACTAGCGCGCGCACTCCCCTTAGAGAAATCAACGCAATGCCGCCTGCACTACCGTTCACTCTTCGCAAGGGTGACCAGCGGTTGCCGCTACCTTCAAGATTCGCCAAAGGTTCTCGACTGGGTTGGTGTCAGGCAAACACGAAGGACAATCCAAAACAGTGACGTCATTGTCGCGAAACCATTGCCCGGAGACGACGATGTTTGGTCGCCTACCGGCTTCTTGCGAGGGCGACGGGCGTGCATTTTTCTCTCCACAAGTCGACGACAAACTAAAGATCTGGAAATAGTTTGTCCCGTGCTCTCCTCGAACTCTCGTTTCAGCTGGCGCGATGTCAACGGCGATTTCTCTTTGCTGTCTCCTCCAGAAAGCGGTCATCTCTGTCACATGTTTTTCTCGGCCGACGAGATCTTTTCTTACAGCTTATTGCTCCGACCTCTAGTCTTTTTAGACAGTTTTTCACCGATCCACGTGAAACACCGACGGTTTTGGCGATGTTACACTCACCCAGACCACATTCTTTCAAGCCTTCGATTTTACCGCAATGTCGTGGACTGAGCTGCCGATCTCGGGGCATCCCCAAACTCACACCAGCTGTCCTACTTTTCCTCAATTTCGTCTAGCGAAAGATTGGTCACTCAGCTACAGAAATACGCACTTTGGCAGCTCTGTGAGCTCAAACAACGACTAGACAATCAAAGATTTCGCGCCATCAACATCATTTTGCAACATTTCGACCACAACCATTTCAAACCGGAAGTTACACTTTTAGAAATTTTGTGTACAATCTAAAGAATTTAGTAGATTTTTTACAACATTTAGTTTTCTAGACATTATTCAGTGGATGTTTCAAGTTATTGTGGTTTTTGTGGGTTTTCTTATTGACAAAATGACGTCATAGTGGTTTTTCATTTTTTTAAAGAAAAGCTGAAAGAAGTTTGTATTTCAAGTAGATTATGGGTAAAGCATGCGTAGGTTTCTTTCAGCAAATGGCAAAATTGAATAACAAAAATGTTTTGTTGAGCTGTTCATCACGTGTTTGTTTTGCGGTGAAAGCAGCACGCACTTCAAAATTCTGTCATACGAAACACCCAATAGGGAGAGTCCTTCTCTCTAGTTTAGAATAGAAAATTTGCAGTAAATTACAGTTTAAATTATTTTTGCAAAAGCTTTTACAATAATTTTGTGGTCATTCAAACTTCAGGTATAGTCACGTGCAGGGAGTGGCTTTATACTTTTGCGAAGGTCTGTAACTTTAAATAGAATACTTGCTGCTAACTGTAACTAAACTTTTAGACAAAATACTTTCATGGTAATTCCTCACAATTGAATGTACCCGGGCAGAGCTGGGCAATGTAGCTAGTTTTAAATAAGCATTTATTTCAAAAACTAAAAATTAGAACATAAATAAAAATAAAAATGACGAAATTAGAAACATAAATATTGCAATACAAAAATTGAATGGCCAGATCACCCACTGACCCGCTCGCTGCCTTATATATTCCCATATAATAAACAAGTAGCTCTAAATATCAAGAGAAATTAAATCTACAACTCCAAATGTAGCTCCATAGATACAAGAGGACATAAAGAAAACTGCATCATGACAAAGAACTTAGTAATAGCAACCTTTACTACCTTCTGCATTAACTTTTGCCTGTGCAGCAGCATCAAGATCAGAAGCATCAGGAACAAAACGACGGTTACTTGGTTTGTCTTCAGTGGGCATCTAACATGTACAATCATGGTAAAAAATACAATAATACAACATGACTGCTACTAAAAGTAAAGTACGTCAACGAGAATGACAGTCAGACAGACCGGCATCTAACAAACCAACCAAAAAACAGATACCATATAAGATGAAAACATTGGCGGGAATTTGTATTGGCGGTTTGCTGAGAAATTGACGGACGAAGCATATTGGTGGATTTTATTTTGGCAGTCAGACATCGTTGTTTGATAACTGATATACATGCCTTACCGTAAGTGGTCATGGAAAAGTTTGTGATTGACAGCTGTGTTCGTGGCTCACATTTCCCTAACTTACTGGTCTCCAACTACTGCCTAATGATAAAGAACTGCTGTGTCAGTGCAAAGAACGGGAACAGTGTGAATGTGACAGCCCAGCTTCATCCATTGTGAATGTGACAGCCTAGCTTCATCCATAGCGTCACGACCTCATTCATAGGCATAACAGATGGCAAGCAAGGATTACCTACCATCTCGTGGCCTGATCCGCGTGACGTACTACCATTGTAGCCTCGGCCTCCCAGACCTGTGTAGAGAATCGGTGCTACATGGACCTGGGAGGCCAAGGTTACCACCGTCGCCATACCATGATGCCTGATCCACGTGGGTGATGATGTCAACATATCCTAGTAGCCAAATTAATGACGAATTTTATATTGGCGGTCGCTGAAAAATCCACCCCAAAATATATTCCCCACCAATATTTCATCTTATTTGGTAAATAGTTGATTCACCCATCCAACGTAGTAACATAATGTGATACACATACAAAAACTGACCACTAACCTCAGGCATGACAATCTCAAAGTCATTTTTTGGAGTAGGCAAGCCAGCAAGCTCTTCTCTAAGCTGCATCATAATCTCTTGTTCCTGCTGCTTCAATGCTTCCTCAGAATCATCGAGCAATGCCTCATCTGGATTAATTGAAAGTTTGTCTCTGACAGGAGTTCGAGGAGTAGCTCCTGCAACAGATAATACAACACCTGAGTTCAGCAACAATGTTTAACTGAGAGCTATGATGTAGTTTGCCCCTCAGCCTCTCTAGTGGCAACTAGAAAGTCCCATAAGTTATCTGCACATTCATGAAGAATTCTCTGTGCGCAAGGATGATCTCTTCATTGGGAAATCACAAAAAATAAAATATTTGACTTGCATAAACATTACTACAAAAAACAAACAGACAATAAGGGATGGACAAAAAGAAAATTGGAAAGTACACAAACAATAAATATGCAGAAAGATAAACAGAAACATAATGTAGACAGAAAGGTGCACTCCACTGATTTCAAAACACATTAGAAACAAAGTCAGTTTTAGAAATTTCAACAATGGTTTTAATCTGTCAAAGAAATACACATAATTAGAACATCATCTCAACAATGAGCCAGCCAAACCTAGACACTGTTCAATTTCAGTTCAGTAGCCTAACTGTTGGTTTAATGGCTCCATAAAATTCTTTAGTACATTTGCATAAACCATATTCTTGGCACATTTATTGCACATAAACGTTTTAATTTGCTTTACCTGTACTAGAATTACTAAACAAAATATACATTTGACAAAAAGAGAAAACCGAAACCAAACATGCTAATGTGCAGCTCCTACATCTGTCTAGTAAATAGAACTCACACTCAACATGCAGTTAATCACTACTACATACCTCCACGTTCTGGTGTCCTAAAAGTCTCAATTTGGTGCCGTCTTGGTGTCACTCCTTCAAAACTCGTCTCATGAAGAGGTTCATTAACACCACCAGCAAGCGGGGTTTCTGCCTGTGTCAGAGTTATGAGGTTCTGAGCTTCCTGAAGTAAACTATCATTAGCGGCAGGTGTTCGTGGAGTTCGAAGACTCATCCCAGATGCTGGAGTTATAGAATAGTCAGCCAAGAGGGACTGACTAGCTGCAGACATTCCATCTTCAATGGCTGAAATGTGAGCTTGTTCACTTGCCTGCCCCAACTTAACAACCTGTAAGTGAAATAATGCTCAATTTAATGCAACAGATGCGAAACACAATAAGATCAAAAGCAAACAATACATTGCAACAGTTACATACAACAATCAAATACCCATGTCAGAAGCAAGACTTATTATGTGCACTTGTAGCTGTACAACAAAATATGACATGGCTTAATATGCCACATAACACTCAGGCTTGTGCAACTAGAAGACTCATTCTAGTGTCAGCAGCTTTATAAGCCAAAATTATACAACCATAAAAACTGAGCTAGGGACGATTTAGTAGTGCTCATCCCTTGCCCAAAAATGTTTCCATTGTGACAAGTTTGTATAAAATTATTTTCTCACTACATCATCAATGGAAATGCTTAATACCACCTCAAACTTTCAAATCTCCAAACCCTCCAAGCAGTAAAACATAATTTCAAGACATTCTAATGAGTGATACAACACCAGACAACAGTTTCACAACAGTTTATTGGTCATCACATATACCAGCTGCAAAGATTAAGGTTACAGTCGTTGTTGCCCCATTTGTTCTACAGAAACTTCTGTACCTCTTCCAATTCTATATCTGAAATTTGTGGTGAAGGAAGCACTAGTTTGCTCCTCTTTCTTACTGGCTCTGCACTGTTCAACCTCACAAAACAACAATAATGACAAACACAATACCGTGCAGACTCTGTTTCTGCACTCACTTGCTGATTTGACTAACAGCACCCGGTAAGTCCATCTCCTTTCTTTTTTTCTGTCTTTCTTTGTCTTTCCGTCGTTCACGCTGTGATGTATAAATATTAACAAATTTCACAAACTAAAACTAAAGTAGTGAGAGAGCCAACTTCTTCTTCATGCTTTCGTCGCTTTTCATCCAAATCATGACGCCGAAGCCGCTTAAAGTTTGGAAGAATGGTAGCATGCTTTTCCTCAGATGTGTCATAAAAACCTATGATAAAGATGCCATAAAAACCTATGATAAAGATGCCATAAAAACCTATGATAAAGATGCCATAAAAACCTATGATAAAGATGTCAACAATATATCATTTAGTATTAGTTATTACATGGGTAGCTGGTGTTTGTGGCATTTATTGACCCCAGGCCTCACTGGATTATCAACAGATAATTGACCAAGCCAGACGCAAGGTTTAATTACGGAGGTGATAAGCCCTGAGGCCAAGGTGTCGATAATGCCATAAACACCACATACCAATGTAATATGTAATTTATTATATGGGCGTGGTTGGATACACTAGCACCCACTAGTGTAGCCTCAAACTTCCAGACCAGAGAGCATGCGAAGCGCACGAACTCTAGTCTGGACCAAGTCGATACCAAATGATTTCGGAAATAGCCCTTCTAAGCCAATCAGCTTCTACAACCCAAATCTCGGTTGTAAATTCTGATTGGCTTAGCAATAATTGGTTATGCTAAGTGCACGCCAGAACAATGATTAGACTCTGCACGCACACAACTTAGCTTTAGTTTCAGCTTCATTTCTTTGATATTTTCAAGCTTGCAGTGACAGGACATGCACCGCAGCGTCGCCAGACCATCATCACCTTTGACAACTGGTCGAGCGGTAGTCTCACTAGTCGAGCGGTTAAGAATCAAAGAATCCTTGTTTCATGCCATCTACCAAGATATCGCCGCAAACACGGCAGACGTCTTTTCTTTGTTCATGAGATCTCATGGCATTTACCAATGATATGTTGATCTAGGTAAAACTATCCTACACTGTTAGACACCATTTAGCATCGCTATTGATAAATACTTACAAAATCATTGTAGTATCGACTTGGTCCAGACTAGAGTTCGCGCGCTTTGCAAGCTCTCTGGTCTGGAAATTCGAGGCTACCACTAGTGACAACAAAGAAAACAACCCCAGCAATGCTGCTGAATGGGACAGGTCATGTGAAGCAACAACACCTGCACTCCCCTTCCACTTTTCAAATTGCAGGGTTACATTCTACACAGGCAACAAGCACTAAATAACTTGTTTGTGCTTGTAACCTTGCTGATGTAATTAGTAGATTGTAATAGGTGTTATGTGACTGCCCTAAGTGTGTTGTGTTATGTTTGGTAGGTAATGGCTTGTAAAAGTTTGTATAAGGGAAAGGTCCTAATAGACTAAATGGCATTTAGTGTATTGTATTGGAGCCTGATGTTTACTCTAAACTATACCCAAAGTATATTCTGTTGCTATGACAGTGGGTGGATAATGGGTTATATTCTACCTCCATGTGACCTGTACAAGCGCTGTAACTGGCTCATATTATGTACCCAACCACGCCCATAAAATAAGTCTCTGGCATGCGTGCGCGTGCGCACACACACACACACACACACACACACACACACACACACACCACAACCACCACCACCACCACCACCACACACACACAAATGGACAAATGGATAAAAATATCAAGCCCTCCACGTCATTGACGTTGACCTTAAAGTCAGTTGCGAAGATAGCTCCCCTGCCTCTAGAGATAGGGCCTCCATGAGCTATGTGGAGTCTTAGGGCCAGTGCTACAATCCAGATGGAGCTTGGCGGGAGTCATCTAGGTGCACTGACTACGGTGCAGCTCTGGGACTGGACACCAAGGCCCACAAGTACAGTAGAACCTCGCTAATCTGTACAGCCCCGTGCCAAGCCCCGTTCGAATTATCAAACATGCCAAACATGTAGCCTTGGAGGTCCAGACTTTGCTTCGGACACCCAAACTACTAGCGCATTTATGTATCTCTACACACATGTCATGTTTGTGGTAAAGGACACTGCTGCAATGACTACATGTACTTCTAAATAACATGACAGTCAGGATTTAAAATAGTTAGATACACGCATTTGCTGAAAACTAGATAACCACAAGCCGAATCACACTGCCCAATAAGATCTGGGTACGCAAGACAGGGCACCAAAAGTAATTCGAATTAGCAAGGAATCGAATTAGCGAGGAATCGGATTAGCGAGGTTCTACTGTACCCGTCTGCTGCATGATGTTACTTGCATGATGTTACTGTCAAGCCAGCGGTCATGTCCACCCCTGCCAATGACCAGGTACTCATTTATACTCCTGAGTCGAGAGAAGCAATTGTGTGTAAGTTTCTTATGCCATAGCTCGCCATCACTATGACTTGAACCTGCAACACCGCAAGGTCCCGGATGTTTTCATTCTCCAAATGCACATACACGCACACACACATGCACGCATGCACGCACACACATGCACGCACGCACACCCACACACCCACCCACCCACCCACCCACCCACCCACCCACCCACACACACACACACACACACACACACACACACACACACACACACACACACAAGCTACGAAGAACAGGAAGAGGAAAAAGAGACAAACAGACAGACTGACACGTGTCCAAACATAGAAACACAACAAATCATTTAATCACACATAACTGCAACCCACTCTACACATGTCTAGTTTGAAAACACCACACTCACCAGGTGCAGGCTTCTTTTCAAATGGAATATCAGCACTGTAATCTACACCTCTTCTACGGCTTTTCTTTGGTCTCAGCCTCACACTGTTCCACAACAAATAAGACAGTTAAATCAAAAAAATGCGCCCAAGCTACACTCACTCTAAACCAGCAGCTCTCAACTCTCTTCTTTTCTGCAATGATGCTAAACGTCTAAAAGCAAATGCACACATATTTATGCCTCAGTGCACAAGTGCAGTGGAGGCATATGGTTGTCTGCCAGTGTGTGTGTGTGTGTGTGTGTGTGTGTGTGTGTGTGTGTGTGTGTGTGTGTGTGTGTGTGTGTGTGTGTGTGTGTGTGTGTGTGTGTGTGTGTGTGTGTGTGTGTGGTGATTGTAAGTGATTGTAAGCAACACAAGCATGATGAGTACTTTAGGAAACTCAGGAAGTTTGATAAGGTGTCGGTGCAGCCTTCTGATGTGATCTTAGATCAACAAGGATACAAATTGTTGACAACTGAAGATCAATCAGCTCATTGGCAACACCACTTTGAGCCAGTGTTGAACATGACCTGTGCAGTGGCCTTGGACACTGGGGCTTCTCCTTGTTCAGTTCCTGGCACTGCACTCAATGATGAGGAAATTATAGAAGCCACTGAAAAGTTGAAAAATGGTAAGGCAACTGGTCAGGACGGAATAGCAACAGAGTTTCTCAGAGCTGGACCACCCCAACTTGTCGACTGGCTAATTGAGATTATTCAAATGATTTGGAAGACTGGTAAAGTACCTCAAGAATGGAAAGATTCAGTTCTGATTCCATTATTCCAAAAGAAGGACCGTCTCGTATGTAATAACTATCGTGGGATATCATTGCTCAGTATTCCTGGGAAAGTCCTTACCAATATTCTGTTGGGTCGGCTGAAACCAGTGATAGGACCTTCTCTTTTAGAAGAGCAATGTGGTTTTCGTCCTCAAAGGGGAACAATTGACCAGATTTGGGTACTTCGACAAGTCATTGAGAAGGCAGTAGAGCACAGATCCAACTTACAAATTTGTTTTGTTGACCTCTCGAAAGCATTTGACTCTGTACCAAGACATGATCTCACCAAAATTCTCAAAGATTCTGGCACAGAAGATGAAGTGGGTAGATTGATTGTTGACCTGCACGATGATACAGACTGTGTTGTGCGAAATAGGGGGGAAATCTCTTCAAGGTTTGAAGTAACTACAGGTGTCCGTCAAGGGTGTGTGATGTCTCCAGTCTTGTTCAATCTGTTTATGAACAGAATTATGCGTGAGACTCTGGACAAGTTTGAGGGTGGTGGCATTGAGATTGCTTACAGAACAGATGGTGGCCTGTTCATGAATTATCATGTAAAACCTGATGGAACACATAAGATCAAAGCTCCCATGTATGCCGATGATTTGGCCCTACTAGGTACGTCAAGTAGTGAGTTGCAGCAGATGGTGAATGCTTTCCATGATACATGTATAAAATGGGATATTGTAGTATATACATCCGGGAAATTGCATTGTGTGAGTCCAGTCATTTGATCGGCATTTAGGACTAGCCAGTCATTCTTGAAATAGATCGCCTTGAGTAAACAGTAAGACCAGTTGAGCGCGTGCTTAGAACGCAGTTACTTGTGACATCTGGCGACGAGGATGGCGGCAGTATGCGGACAAATAGCGGAGTTCGACGAATCAAAGGAGGAATGGCCACTTTATGCAGAAAGGTTAGAACAATACTTCGCAGCAAATGGCGTGGACGACGTGGCTAGACAAAGAGCTATTCTATTAAGCGTGATTGGAGCTCGTACTTATCGAACTCTACGAAGTTTAGTGGCTCTGCTGAAGCCTAAAGAGAAGTCAGTCGACGAAATACTACAGACGTTGACAGAACATTTTGACCCGAAGCCATCAGTAATAGTACAACGATTTAGATTTAACAGTCGATCGTGTCAGGAAGGTGAGTCGGTCGCTAAATTCACGGCAGAACTGCAGCAACTCAGTGAACATTGCTAAATCAGGGCGGTGCTTAGTGAGATGCTACGAGACAGACTAGTCGTAGGTATAATGAATGACCGTATACAGCGACGGCTGTTGGCAGAAAAAGAGCTGACATTCAAGAGGGCGTATGACTTAGCGATTGCACACGAAACAGCTGAAAAGAATACCACAGAGTTACAACAGAAGGAAGCAAGTAGTGCGTCTGGCAACCCAGAAAGAGAGTCTGTACACCAGTTACAGAAACAGCCTGTACACCAGTTACAGAGGCAACGAGTACCCAAAGCAGGTAACAGGCCGACTGACAAGATATCCGGTGTTGTTATCGCTGTGGTAAACAGGGACACAAACAGTTCGAGTGCTGGTTCAAGGATGTCAAATGTTTTGGTTGCAGAAAAATTGGGCATGCGAAGGTTGTTTGTCGCACAGTGAGAAAAATGGCTCAGAAGGGGACAGTGGCAGAAGTACATACAAAATCGGCTATGAGGAGGCGCAGTCAGATACAAATGAGAATGAGGAGGTTGAGTGGCTTAATGGCAATATTCACGCGTTGCACAGGGGAAAGGAGAAGCCTATGAAGACAACGTTGACTGTACAAGGACAGCCACTCGAGATGGAAATAGACACGGGAGCGAGTGTCAGTATTGTGAACAAAACAACATGGAAGTCAGTCTGGAAGAAAGGTGAAGCACCATTGAAGGTTACAAAGAAGACACTGAAGGCATATACTGGTGAGCCGGTACCTGTATGTGGAAAGTTGGAAGTGTGGGTAGACACTCCGGATGGACGCCGATTGTCTCTCCCGCTTGTGGTAGTGCAGGGTCTGGCCCGAGTTTATTGGGAAGAGACTGAATTCGACAAGTACAAGTTGATTGGGGAAGAGTTCATCTTTTGGAGACAAACCCTCACCAAGGAAAAGTGGAAGGGCTATTGCTATTACACAGTGAAGTGTTCAGTGATAGGCTAGGCAGATTGCAAGGTGTAAAAGTGAAATTGCCAGTGACAGAAACGACGAGTCCCAAGTTTTACCAACCAAGACAAGTACCGTATGCTTTGAGAGAGAAGATAGAGGAAGAATTGTTCGATCTCACAAAAGCCAGAATTATTGAGCCAATTCACTATTCGGAGTGGGCGGCTCCCATATAGTTCCAGTTTTGAAAAGCAATGGAAAGGTCAGAATCTGTGGAGACTATCGGTTGACAGTGAATCAAGTGTCGAAATGCGATACTTATCACATTCCACGCACTGAAGACTTGTTTGCTCAAATATCAGGAGGACAAAAGTTTACAACTCTGGATCTGGATAGAGCATATCAACAGCTTGTACTTGATGAGGAATCACGTAAGTATGTAGTCATCAATACCCAACTAGGATTATTTCAGTGTAATAGACCACCGTTTGGTGTTTCATCTGCTCCTGGTATCTTTCAAAGGACGACGGAAACTCTGTTGCAAGCAATTCCAGGAGTAGTGGTCTACTTAGATGACATACTAATAACAGGAAGAAACGAACAAGAGCATTTGTCTAACTTAGATAAAGTATTGACAAAATTGGAAGAGGCTGGACTAAGGCTGAATAAAGACAAATGCTGGTTCATGCAAGCTGAAGTAGTGTATTTGGGACATGTCATTGATAGGACAGGTTTACATCCGGACAAGGGACGAATCCAGGCAATTACGGAAGCACCCAGACCACAAAACGTTACAGAATTGAAAGCATACCTAGGATTGCTATCTTATTATGGCAAATTCTTACAGAATTTATCAACAGTTCTAGCTCCACTACATAGATTGTTACGAAAAGGAGTAAAGTGGAACTGGTCATGTGAACAAGAATGAGCTTTTCACCAATCAAAACAACTGTTAGTGTCAGCCAAAGTGTTAGCACATTTCGATCCACAACAAGAGTCCGTCGTAACTTGTGATGCTTCGTCGTACGGTTTAGGTGCTGTATTGGCTCAGAGAGGGAAGGACGGCAAAGAACACCCAGTAGCATTTGCATCGAGAACATTGATGAAAACGGAGAGGAATTATGCACAGGTGGAAAGAGAAGCATTGGCAGTAATTTTTGGTCTACAAAGGTTTCACCAATATCTATTTGGTAGAGACTTTGTGCTAGTGTCAGACCATAAACCACTGGTAGAATTGTTTGGGGAAAATACGCCTCTCCCGCCAATGACATCAGCGAGAATTCATCGATGGGCCATGATCCTATCAGGTTACAGTTATAAGTTGCAATATAAACCAGGCCGGGACATAGGTAATGCAGATGCCTGCAGTCGATTACCCTTACAGCTACCGTCGACAACTGAGGAAGAACAACCAGAGACAATTCAATTTTTACAGCAACTGGAATCGTCACCTGTATTGGCAAGAGATGTTAGAAGATGGACAGAACAAGACCCTATACTGTCTAGGGTACAATATTATGTTCACCATGGTTGGCCTAATAAACCACTAATCGAAGCGTAACTCCTTACTGGCGAAGAGCAAGTGAATTATCTATAGAAGAGGAATGCGTATTATGGGGGTACAGGGTGATTATACCACCACAAGGGCAACAACAAGTTTTGGAAGAGTTAAATGCTGGTCATCCTGGTGTGGCACCGATGAAAGGCTTATCCAGAACGATAGTCTGGTGGCCAGGACTGGATGGGGACATCAAACGCAAGGTTCAAGGTTGTTCTAGTTGTCAAGAAACAAGGAATGCACCACCAAAAGCTCCATTGCATCCCTGGTCTTGGCCTCATCAGCCGTGGATGAGGGTGCACGTGGACTATGCTGGACCCTTGCTAGGGAAAATGTTACTTCTACTCATTGACACACACTCGAAGTGGATGGAAGTAGAACATGTAGAATCAGTAACGACAAAAACTACAGTAGAAAAGTTAAGAAAAATTTTCTCAACTCATGGAATTCCTGAAAAACTGGTATCAGACAATGGATCAGTATTCACCAGTCAAGAGTTTACCGATTTTGTAAAATCGAATGGAATAGACCACATTAAAACAGCACCGTATCATCCGTCAAGTAATGGGCTGGCGGAAAGAGCAGTACAGGTATTGAAAAAAGGACTGTCCCTAGCAAAACAAGGAACCTTGTCATATCGCTTGACACAAGTGTTGTTCACCTACCGGATTACACCGCATTCCACAACAGGAATATCACCTGCGACATTATTAATGGGTCGCAAATTACGGTCACGGTTAGATTTGTTACACCCCAACTTGAAGCAAACAGTACACAAAAAGCAATGGCAACAGAAACAATTCTACAAGGGTAACCGGAATAGTATGATAGACCTTTACAACGGGGTGAGTGTCTACGTGCGCAATTACAACAGAGGTCGTCCTTGGGTAGCTGGTGTGGTTTAGTCCAAAACAGGCCCCCTCTCATACACTATCAAACTGGATGATGGGAGGGTAGTCAAACGACATTTAGATCAGATTCGGAAAACCTTACAATCAGAAAGACATGAAGGAAGTGAAGCAGAAGACCTACTGGCGGAACCAGTACATCCAAAGGATAAACCATGTTCAAGAGCAATGGTACCGGTATCGCCAGGAAGACCCGAAGAGTGGGTTGTTGCACCAGACTTACCAGAACAACAAGATGGAGTTGACAAACAAATAGAACAGGACGCGATGGTATCATCGCCGGAGATCAGCACAGGACCAGAAAACTTAGAGACACACGTGGAACCAACGACAGCATCAAAGCTAGGTGCCAGCAAAGGAGTGACTCCAATCCGCCATTCCAGCAGAAGGAGAAAGGCACCCGACAGACTGAATTTTTAGTAGATTAGACTATTGAGTTGTACGATATATCTCTTAATTGTTAATTTCAATGACATAGATGGGGGAGAAGCATGTAGTATATACATCCGGGAAATTACATTGTGTGAGTCCAGTCATTTGATTGGCATTTAGGACTAGCCAGTCATTCTTGAAATAGATCGCCTTGAGTAAACAGTAAGACCAGTTGAGCGCGTGCTTAGGACGCAGTTACTTGTGACAGGTATGCCATTCAACACTGACAAAACTAAAATTCTGAGTATTGGTGCTGAAGAAGCAAACATCTCAATTAGCTGATCGTGTTCTAGAGAATGTTTCTGAATTCTGCTATTTGAGCAGCATTGTGACTAAGTCAGGGGATTGTCGCGTAGAGGTTGTTGAACGTATTCAGAAAGCTAGCAGGACATTCTGTTCCTGGAAACGTAGAGTGTTTACAAACCGAGGATTTAGCAAGAACACAAAACTGAGAGTCTTTAAGTCACTAGTGATGCCAGCTTTACTATATGGTTGTGAGACTTGGGCAATCACTCAAGCAGATATTCGAAGACTGAACACTTTTCATATGCGCTGTATTAGATCTATTTTGGGTGTATCAAGACTGAACAAGATAAGAAATTCCTTCAATTTGAAATCTGCCAAGAACCAATTGAACGTCAAATTCAACATCAAACATTGCAGTGGCTTGGTCATTTACAACAGATAAACGTCTCTCGTCCAGAAGAGTTGTTGCTGAGAAGCAAGTTGCATAATGTGAAATGCCCTCAGCATGATCCAAAGAGCAGGTGGATTGATACCATTCAACGAGACCTGGTATCATGGAATATTGACCCGTCACAAGCTAATGACCGCTCTTGTTGGCAAAAACTTCTGCGATGCCAAAGCCCGTAGTGGGTATGGCGGAATTCCAGGTTCCAGGTGTGTGTGTGTGTGTGTGTGTGTGTGTGTGTGTGTGTGTGTGTGTGTGTGTGTGTGTGTGTGTGTGTGTGTGTGTCGAAGTATGGGGTTTATTCCCAGGAGCAGCACCATCTGCTACCGAGCGCGTCCACAGGTTGCGGATTGTGGAACAACCCTTACTTATAAGGGTTAGCTGTGAAATAAGCAGGCCTTGCCTGACGAATAAGCAGTCGCGGACAATCTGGTGGCAGTGTTATCAGAGAGTGATGGCATAACAGGTAGCAGTGTTATCTCTATAAAATGTCACAGATTCTCTATGACGACACTGGGCATGGCGAGTGCAGCCGCCATAAATAGGCTGTTGCTACAAAGTCTGATTTGATTCAAAGCAATTCAGCATAGTATCTGTAAGCAGCTGTGTTCACTTTGGCTCTAAAAAGCAGTTTACTAATTTGGGGTTTTAGTTTTCTGGTCAGCTTACTGTGTCCATACATGTTGTTTGGCATGTTGTAGTCTTACACCTGTCAACATATAGCACGTACTGGAGGAGAGAGTGGAATCGGTTCTGCACACGCTCATTTCACTATAATCCATTCTATTGTGCAAGTTCTTTTATGGTGACTTGTTTCGTCTGTGTCTTTATCTATTCTTTTCTTCAAGTCCAACGGCGATGGACAAGTAGTGACGGGGCAGTTGTAGAATGGCAATGGAAGCCTTTAGCTACGACCCTGCACGTTGGCGGCTCAGGTGTGATGGCCGTTCTGTTGTAAAATTGGAGTAACAGCAGTTCTTGTCCTACCTGAGCACCAGAGTAGCCCTATTCAGGAATAGCACTGCTCTGTCCAGTAGGAGAAAGGGAGAGAAAAAGATCCCTAAAGAAAGCTTACTCCGTACAAACCTTGCTGGCCTACCACGGTCAGCGGGCATTCAATTTTGCTGTAGAAAGAAAATAAAAATTAACAATTGAAGTTAACGATTGCAACATGGAATGTAAGAACATTACGAGATAACAAAAATAATGTCAATCTTGAGCGTCGATCTGCAGTTATCGCTAGGGAGCTAAAACGGTGTAATATTGACATTGCAGCACTGAGTGAGACCCATCTTTCTGGTCAACAAAGTTTTGAAGAAGTTGGTGCTGGCACCACTTCTTTTCATCAGGTGTCCCCATTGGTGAACCTCAACAAGCATGTGTTGGTTTTGCAATAAAATCCAGCATTGTACGTAACCTTGAGTTCCTACCTAACGGTATCAATTCTCGTATAATGTTACTACGTCTAAATCTTTCTCATGAGTGATATGCCACTTTCATTAGTGCATATGCATCAACTCTACCAGCTTCAGATGCCTCTAAGGAAGAGTTTTATAAAAAATTGACAAATGTTATTGACTCAGTGCCAAGAAGAGATAAACTTTTCCTTCTTGGAGATTTTAATGCTCGCGTTGCTCGGGACTATACATCATGGTGTAAAGTAATTGGTCCTCATGGTGTAGGAAGGGAAAATTCCAATGGGACAATGCTTCTCAGTACTTGTACTCAGTACAATCTAGTTATAACAAACACCATCTTTCAACAATCCAACAAGTATAAGACAACATGGATGCATCCATGTTCACATCATTGGCATCTTCTAGACTACGTCATTGTGCGACGTGATCTGCGTGATGTCAGACAAACTCGAGTGATGAGGGGTTCTAGTAGTTGGTCAGATCATCGGTTTGAGAGGTGCATCACATCTCTTGTCATCAAGCCCAAGCAACATCAGCAACGCTTGATGCCTACTAAAAAGTTGTGTGTTAAATGACTGTTCGTCAAAGACATTAGATGTCAGTTTCAAGATCAAATAAAGTATTCGTTGGCTGGTATGACAGAATCATCTGACATTGACTGCTTTTGGACCGATTTGAAAACAAAGGCCTTTCAATGTGCATCTGACATTTTAGGTCATACCAAATACAAACATCAGGATTGGTTCGACATGAATGAACCTACAATTCAGCCTCTCCTTGACAGCAAGAGGGAAGCACATCTTGGGTGGATCAGGGATAAATCTTTGACTGCTAAGAAAATAGCTTATACCAGCTTGTGTCAGTGTGCAAGCTAAAATACGTTCACTGAAAGAAACCTGGTGGATGAAGAAAGCAGAATATCTACAAGCAGCAGCTGACGAACATGACATGAAGCGATTTTACTCTGGTTTAAAATCAGTTCTTGGTCCACAGTCTAGGAGTACAACACCTATTTTCTCTCATGATGGCTCAATTCTGCTTACTAAACACAAGGACATTCTTCAGCGTTGGGCTGATCTCTTCAATCTAGTACTAAATCGTCCTTCTGTCGTTGATGATACGGTGTTAGATGAAATTCCACAGCTGGCATGTGAAGATCATTTAGCGGTGTCTCCCCATGTAGATGAGGTTTCTGATGCAATTCAGCATATGTCATCTGGAAAAGCATGTGGGTTGGATGGCCTTCCAGCTGAAATATTTAAACATGGTGGTAGAATTTTGGTAGAAAAACTAACTCAACTCTACAGTCTTATTTGGCAATATGAAGCGGTTCCCAAATACTTCCAAAGACATTACGCTACCACAATCCATTTATACAAACGTAATGGAGACCGCTCAATTTGTGACAATTATCGTGGCATTTCACTTCTATCTACTGCCGGGAAAATCATGGCTCAAATTATTTTAAATAGATTAACCAAACATGTCTCTGACAATATATTGCCAGAGACTCAGCGTGGTTTTTGTTCAGGTCGGGGAACTACCGACACGATCTTTACTGCTAGACAACTTCATGAAAAGTGTCGTGAACATCATAGAGACCTCTACATAGTTTTTGTACATCTGACAAAAGCATTTGATTCTGTTAACAGAAATCTCTTATGGAGACTACTCGGTAAAATAGGCTGTCTGTGCAATCTAGTCAATATCATAAGATCATTTCACGACGATATGTCAGCTAGCGTCATTGACAATGGAGCTTCTTCCAAGTCCTTTGCAGTCAGTAATGGCGTTAAACAAGAATGCGTTCTTGCACCATTGTTATTTAACATCTTTTTCTTTGTCATGTTACACGTTGCCTTCAGGAATTGCGATAAAGGTGTTTACCTTCAAACGCACTCTGATGGGAATATTTTTAATCTTCGTCGCTTCAATGCAAAAACTAAAGTCAGTGACATTCTCATACGTGACCTGCTCTTTGCAGATGATTGTGCCCTTGTCGCACACACCATAGAGGATATTCAGTTCATCGTGGATTGTTTTTCAAACACTGCACGACGTTTTGGCTCACTGTAAGTTTTAAGAAGTCCGAAGTCTTGTACCAACCAAAACCTAGGACTTCTTACACACCTCCTGTTGTAAAAGTGTATGACACTCCTTTGACATTGGTTGACAAGTTTTCTTATTTAGGAAGTATTCTGTCTCAAAACATTGTTGTCGATGATGATATTTCAATGCGTCTGAGTAGAGCTGGTGCTGCCTTTGGCAACCTGACGAAATGCCTTTGGAATGAACATGGCATAACCACATCCACTAAGGTCAAAGTTTACAAAGCTGTTGTGATCACCACTTTACTTTATGGTTGTGAGACTTGGACATTATATAGAAGACACATAAAACAGCTTGACCAATGTCACATGCGATGTCTTCGCAAAATTGGAAATACAAAATGGCAAGACATGATACCCAATACCGAGGTTCTGAAGAAATGCAACATGCCTCGAATTGAGGCTCTTCTACTACAAACTCAACTTCGATGGTGTGGCCATCTTGTTCGAATGAAGGATGATACAATTCCAAGGGGAAGTGTTTTATGGTCAGCTGAAGAAAGTTCTAGAACAGCAAGTGGTCAGAAATTGCGCTTTAAAGACACATTGAAATCCAATTTGAAATCTTGTAATATTGATATATCCAACTAGGAAAGCTATGCGTCAGACAGATCTCTGTGGAGATCTTACTGCAAAAAATCTCTAGATCATTTTGAAGACCAACATTTGAAAACACTCCAACAAAAAGGCAGGAACGAAAGACGATCTCTAAGAGTGGGAACTTTACACGCGATGTTTGTGGATGCTCCTGCACGGCACGCATTGGTCTTTGGAGACACAAGCAAAGCCATAAATGAGGTTGGTCGTGTTGACCACGCACTTCATCATCTGTGTGTGTGTGTGTGTGTGTGTGTGTGTGTGTGTGTGTGTGTGTGTGTGTGTGTGTGTGTGTGTGTGTGTGTGTGTGTGTGTGACAGTGTATATACTTTCACAATAAATTTAACAAGCACATAAAGAACTTCTACAAGAAAGACGTGATGTTTTGTTAGATTTTGACTCATGGACTTGCAAGATAAAGCTTTGTTCTTGAGTTACGGGTGATTTCTCATTGCACATGTGTTACCACTGCATCTACTTGCATAGTGGATTTTTAACGACAAATGTGGGCTTCTACGCCGTAACGGGTAAGAAAGGATGTTTTCTTGGATTAAGAAGTAATGTTCTCTTTCACAGATTTGCCAAAAGAAAGCCTTGTTCTCGAGTTAGGAGAGATTTCTTGATGCACATGTGCAGTAGAAGTAGATGAAAATCCGCCCCATGTCTTTGTCCTACTGACCTTTTTTGAATGCCCAGCTGATTGTGCACCAAGGCATCGGCTCATCCATTGCTTTACAAAAATATAGTAAAATAAACATTATTGAAACAGTACCTGGCTTCTTCCATCTGTTTTTCACGTGCTTTACGTTTCGCTTTCTTGCCTTGTGTGTTAGCTAATCGAGCTCGAGCCTCAGACAACATCTCTTTCTCTGTAAAATATGCAAGAGTACAATCTCACAAGTACAAGCATGCATGCGTGCACGTGCACACACGCACACACACACACACACACACACACACACACACACACACACACACACACACACACACACACACAACAAACATAATTTTCAAGATTGACAGTTAACTGCTCATTCTCATGTTGCTAATCAATACTCAAAACCCTGTAGCAAACAAACGTTCTGTTCCATAGCATCACCTCTATCAGCATAAGACACTGAGCTGAGTGTCCATATCAACATTGCTAAGTTGTTTGTGCCAACTGT
The DNA here is from genome assembly GCF_963422355.1 of Corticium candelabrum. Classification (NCBI taxonomy): domain Eukaryota; kingdom Metazoa; phylum Porifera; class Homoscleromorpha; order Homosclerophorida; family Plakinidae; genus Corticium; species Corticium candelabrum. The sequence goes on from NC_085095.1 coordinate 4,405,188, forward strand.
TTCGCAGAACATGCATGCCATGATGGCAAATGTCTGACTAGTCTTTTCAATAGAGCCATTTCAGTCCTTCCCCGGTTATGATCTGGTCTTCCCGACCAAGTACCAGCTCCACCAACATAATATCAGCAAGGATCACAAACTACTCTCCGTTCGTGTTGACCTTTACACAGGAAGTGCTTTACACAGGAAGTGCTAATGAGATTGCAGTTTCACCAGGTGTTCAACATAGTGACTAGCCTCGAACTTCCAGACCAGACAGCGCACGAACTCTAGTCTGGACCAAGTCGATACTAAAATAATTTCAGAAATAGCCCTTCTAAGCCAATCAGCTTCTACAACCTGAGTCCCGGTTGTAAATTCTGATTGGCTTAGCTAATTGGTTATGCTAAGTGCACGCCAGAACAATGACCAAACTCTGCATGCCAGAACAATGATTACACGCACACATCTTAGTTTTAGTTTCAGCTTCAGTTCGTCGATAGGTTCAAGCACGGTGACAGGACATGCACAGCGGCGTCGCCAGACCATCACCTTTGACAAATGGTCGAGTGGTAGTCTCGCTAGTCGAGCAGTTAGACTAGCTAGTGGTCTGCCAAAGAATCAAAGAGTACTCGTTTCATGCCGTCTACCAAGATATTGCCGCAAACACGGCAGACGTCTCTTTCTTCGTGAGATCTCATGACATTTACAAATGATATGTTGATCTAGGTAAAACGATCCTACGCTGTTAGACACCATTTAGCATCGCTATTGATAAATACTTCCGAAATCATTTTAGTATCGACTTGGTCCAGACTAGAGTTCGAGCGCTTTCTGGTCTGGAAATTTGAGGCTACATAGTGACCCTCTTAGTGCTAATTAGTGTTAGGTACCAGATCTTCTTACATGCAAGTATGGCCGAAGTAGATCTTGCATTCTAGCCCTTTGACCCTCTATTCTGAAAGTACAGTGTCCAAAGGTTCCAATATTCGACCATTGCTGATGTCATTCTAGCTCGCAGATCTAGAATGTTTCGGTGTAGATGACGAAGAGGACGACGCAAATGTTGTCAGTGCCACTGAGTGGTCCAGTGCAGATAGCTACGATTCGGGAAAAGAAGACAAAACACACCAGCAATGGACCTGGACGACCAAAGGCTAATGCAGCCAATGAGATCCAATAACATATCAAGTCTCGCAATGAATGTGTATATATAATGAAATAAATATGTATGAAATTAATACTAACACAATAATACGCCACTATTCACTCTACTCAACTTTGATATGCATAAGTCCTATTGCTCTTTGCCTATTTAGAGCATTTTTCTGAAACGCCCAAAAATGAAATATTCTGTGGTTTCAAATGGTGCAAAGTTTGTTGTGAAATTTCTACAAACAGTGGAGTTATTGCGATTTTCCAATGTAAAAGGTCAACGCAAATGGAGAGTAACAATTGGATGACCTATGAAGTAGATTGGAATTGAAAAGCATTCAGACTGAGTGTCCTAGGAGTGTGAACTCATTAACTAAACCATTAGCATATCTAATATCACCATTTAATAATATTATTCAAATAAACCTACCGTTTGGCAAATGTGTTATTTTGTGAATTGAGAACTATCAACGTCTGATTAGTGATTCTCATAGTTCTTAAACATGAGTCCAATATTTTTTCGAATTGAAAGGGTGGAAGGTGGTCACCACCAATCTGATCATTTGCATGAATTGAAGAAAATGTCCAGTAATTGGAGATACCCTTAAAGAGACACAATTCAGATGCTTGCCTTAAAAGGTATTAACTATGTCAGTCACTATAGCTGGGGTTACATTAAAGACATAAGGTGTTACCTACTCCTGTGTTTTCTTACGTCCTTGCATATATTCACATTAAAATGACAAATGCAAAATGCGGAGACAGAAGGACACGTAAAGAAACGTAAGGAAATAGTCGGTTCTATTCTTGCGTCTTGCATTTTTATATCAACATCTTGTTCGGCATAATGATAGTCCCATATTTCTGAGTACTGGTGGCATGGAAGAACGTCTAATTGCGAGCACTCGCTTGTATCATCGTATTTTTTACATCACCAACATCCATTTATTGTATCAAATTGTGATAGGGTACTTGCTGGAGCCTTTGGCAGAAACAGGCACATCCCATTCTCTCTTCCTTTCCTCTGTGTCATTTTCAACACAACACAAGTGCCGAAAATCGAGGTTGCAATAAGTAAAACAGCTTCTTCGTAAGACATTGCACTACATATAGTGTGCATTAAATCACGCCATTGGAAGTCAGGAAAGACTAGCTCGTTAAAGAGGAGACGCAACACGCATGACGCAAACGCGTTTACATTAAACAGTTTTACTGTAAACAGAAAAAGGTGCAAGGAGACACAAGATGCAAAGACGCAAACACAAACACGCAAGGTTTCCATGTTTAACGTAATCTAGCTTAATAGCCATGCAGCTATAAGTGTGTGCTTATTCCAGTGACATGTGATTACTTAGATAGACTAGGCTTGGCTGGTTGACGGGGTCAACAGCCGTTAACCCAACCCTGTCTAGCGCTGTGCAGAGCCGTATATAGAGAAAGCTGCGACATGATCATTTGGTCACGTGAGATTATGAGCGCCATTTTGTGTCCAGTTGCACATTGCACTATCCGGGAAATACAAGAGACAGCTGTTTTGTTTAGTCACTGCTTACAGAATGCCTTGTTGTTGTGCTTGATGATGCAGCAATACAAGTGCGCTCTAGCCTTATCTAACGTCATCAGGATTATACAGAGCCGCTGTCGAAAACTACTCTACGTACATGTAAAGTCCCTCAAAATTAGTGTTGTTCTATAGTAATAAGTTCCATTAACTTCAAGCTTTGTCGATATTTGTACAATTTATACAAGAATTTTACTACCGTCGGCTGAACACAAAACGGTGCGAATAAATCCGGGTAGTCACAACTCTCTTTATACGACTCTGGCGCAGTGGCTAGAAGTCAAGCACAGAGCCATTCTGGCAGATGTGCCTAGCCCACCAAGTTCCCTCTAAGCCTCTGTAGAAATAATGTTACCAGATGACATGACCTGTAAGAAACTTGCTGAAACAGAAAGGGATGGCTACACATGTGAAAAACAGGAGCTATACCATCTTCGCAAGTGTTATATCATCCTAGCAGGGGCAAACTGTTAGTAATGGCCAACGTAGCAACTCCACTTAAGAAACTGTACGTACACCAGATTCGGATAAACATCCCAAACTCGACAACAGTGATTTCAGTACCAACACCGAGGTAGCAAGAGTCAGGAATTGTCCTGATTGTCCCAGGAACAAAGGATGTGACACTGGGCAATGGCGATACCACAAGTAAGTGTATTGCTTCCATAGCACAACAGGCGAAGTTGCAGATGGCTATTGTGACAGTGCGTCCAGATGAAAATCGGTCCATTTCGGATATCTTGAGAAAATGTGCATTTCTAACCTCTGACTGGATGGAGATCCGTAAAGAAGAGGAAACAACTGTCGCTTGAAGAGAAATGGAGACTAGTCAATGAGAGTGACAAAAAGTCAGCCGCAACTTGCTACAAAGTTTGGCATTGGAAAGACGTAACGAAAAGAGAGACCTGGTTTTGCACTTGGCGTCTCGTGACTTCTATATACAGTAGAACCATTTCTATATACAGTAGAACCCCGTCTTGCTCTAGTCATTGCTAGTGTTATGGATATTGAATCATAGAAGCTTGTAAATTAATGATGTACTTCATGATGTCCCATGATCCATGTTCTAGTGATGTGGGTGTGGCATATACACTCCCACACAGATTCAGAACAAAGACCCCTCACAAATAAGACCAAAAAACCCTAGTCCTGAAGGTGGTCGTAATTCCAGGGTTCTACTGTACTGTATCCTGAAAACTGACACTTCCTGTGGATTGGGAGATTGAAGCATGTACTATAGTAGTCAATTAGCAAGGTAATTCGTGGTCAAATTTACACTAGTGAAGTAATGGCTGCATGTACTATGCATTTGATGCCGCCACTAGTCTCTGTCCCTACCACAGCCGTTTTTCTAGCTTTCTAGGGCAAATGAAGCATCTTTGTTTTGCTGCATCTGCTGCTCAGGTGAAATTCCTACTGCTACTATTTTCCTGCTGCAGTGGATGACTTTAGTTTGCAGAACTAGGAGAACACTTCACATATTTCCAGCAGGGTGATTACAGTCCCATGTCTTCCCAATTACCCAGTTACAGAAGCGTCAAAAGGCACTGCTGCATTGGATCATACATGTCAGTAAATGTAGCTTTCAAACATGTTGCTAGTAGGTGTACTATACAATTGTTCTCAGTTACTCTGCATGGGATTCCAAGGCATTCAAAAGCACTTTGGTCTGTACTGGGTCTTCAAGGCAGTAAGGCGTACAAAAATGAGCAGGCAACTAATTATTTTTACTTGGTTGTCACATGCGACAAAATCCTTTTGCCCTGTGTGGAGCCCTGTAGTTGCTGAAACATTGATACCTGTCCACAAGAAAGACAGCCAGCAATACAGTTGTCAACACCCAATATGTGAGTTTGACAATAAAGTTGTTGATTACAGTAATACGGTCGAACGTCACCAGACTACTGTACCCATAGTCCGGATATCCAGGTCTCGGGTAAATACTGCTCCAAGATTGGACCACACTAAGGGTATGGCACATTCCCAAAGCATGACAGACATAGTCAGCCATCCACAGTGTGTAGCCTGGAAGGCAACTCTTATGCTTTGAATACACTACTTGCTGAGTCATGAGACTTTGTAATTTCTTATGCCGCATAACTGTAACAAATGCCCTACCCAAATATAATAGGCCAACTATAATAGCCCAAGCTACATGTTTCCAACAACCAAAGAGCAAGAAACAATAGCTGTTGCAGAAATAGAAGCCAAAGATGCTGTGGTGGAACAATTAGATGAAGAACTGGTCATCTGTGGAGACTCATCAACCTCAAATTCTAATGGCTTTCACATGAAACATTTGTTGAAACTTGGAACTTTACATAGCGATAACTACAACAAAGCTTAGTAAAGTTACTTGCAGCTAAGAGCATTTGAAATTGATGCTTTGACCCTATAATGTTGCTATGTGTCATGCATATCATTGTTATGTATTGAAGTGTATCAGGTAGATTAGTGCATGACTTTGCTTCTAGTTGGGCACAAAAAGTCTAGTAAATATCATTATTTAATCGGTCATTTATAGTACTATGACCCTGGCAATGGAAATTAATCTCTAGGTTACGTGTATAAGCACAGAGGGCAGAAAAGCGATGGTTTGACTCTCTACGATTCATGTGGTGACTATTGATCAATTTATAAGCACGGTACTGCATGGTCCACTTTGGCCTCATGTAGTGTAAACAAGGGCCAGTCCCATTAGATACTCATGTGTCCACAATTTGACCTCAGTTACTCAGTGGCAATGTAAAATGCAGTATAACATGAAGCACTGCAGTGCAAACCCTCCGCGTGCCATAGCTATGCAGCTTGAATGTAATCAGTCAGAGCTAATTCAAAGAAAAAGCAGACTGTCACACAAAAAATAATTCAATATATCCAACTATTATGGTTATGTCTGCAACACAATAGTGACTCTGCAAGCAAAACACACAACCAAACGACATGGCGATTTGAAGTAACGTCATACAGTAGTGGACAAAAGTATTTGTCGGGTAGTTTTTTGTTGATTTTTCATCATATTCTGGCCTACAGAATGGAAGTGCTGATATGAGCATAAGTTGTAATGTAAAGTTAATCGCCTTTTAATTAACTAGGTTGTAACGATAATCTTAAATTGCAACAACCAACTGATTTAGACTCAATTCTGTACCAATTAGCACTATTGTGGGTCAAAATGTCCAATTTCAGTCACTATAGTAATCATAAATGGCATTCTCTGAACCGGTATCGAAAAACTGTATGGAGTCCTATCACCGGCAGAGGGATATTTTGAAGTATTTCATATCATTCTATTCTCAGATGTTGGTTCTAATTATTTGTCAGGTCACTACTGACCAACGCACCTAGGTTAAAACACAAACATCCTGAAAAACCCTTGAAATTTCTTGCCTGGCAAATAGTCTTGTCCACTACTGTATGTTTGTTACGTGATAGCAGAATCCTATGACAGGGATAATAACTTTCATTATTTATCTAATCACATGTTACGTGGTTGCCTAACAGATTGTACATCATGTGACCATCTTCCCTACTCTACCTACCATTTAACAAGTTGAAAACAAGTATCTGATCATCCCTTGCAGTAAACAAACAAATAAACAGATCACCTATAGCTAGCTATCATAAGTCTAGCCACTACATAACTGTGCAACTTGTCCATACATTGATCACTACCCAGAAAACAAAGTGCATGACCTGTGACTAACTATTCCACATGCAGTGAACAGTTCAGCTGTCATACATCAACACACATTTAACACTCATGCTTACCATCTTCATCCATGTCAATAGGATCAGGTCTTGCTGGTTTAGTCTCTGGTGTTGGATCAATCTCACCTGGTCGAAGTCTACGAGGATCCTCACTATGCTCTTCACCTTCCTTCCTCTGAGCTTGATCTCTAGCAAACAGAAGACCTAGTAATTTCTCATGCAATTAAAATTCATTAATATTATTAGATTTACAAAAGGTATTCATAGTGTTCAAGACATTGAGCTGCAGTTCTGCCAATGATTGGTGCAATTGTCCTCCACTGAGTTGGCATCAATTTTGCAAGATGTAGCAGCTTTTCCTCTTCCTCACGACTCCATTCCGTCTGATTGCAAAAATACTCTGAATTATATATACGAATTGGCTAGTGGTCCGGCAGTCACATGTCAATGGTGCATGCACAATGACAATGCTTTTGACTTACCCTCTGCAAGTGCACAAACAGTCCGGCAGTCACGAAGCAGAAAACAAAGTTTTGCTACAGTTTGGGAAGTCCAAGTCTAGTGGTGCGTCATCTGCTAATGTCATGTCATTACCCATGCAAGTCTGCTCGCCATCTGACATTACTCCCAGTATCTCCCAACCAGGTTTTGCACTGCTATAAAGTGCCGATTAGTTTCGATGGAGGCTCTAAGGTGAGGGGGAGCGAAGCGACTGATGGGGCGTGAGTACCCAGCCAGCGGTACTGTTCACCACCCTTGCCGGCGTTGCCAACAGGAGTTGAGACAAATTAGTAGGGGCGGTAGCGCTGGCTTATATCCTGTCTACAGTTGGTGGAAGGAACATTTGGCAGTCAGTGTTACAAACAGGAAGTGCTGGACCTCTAGCCTAGCAGTCTCGACGTAGCCACTGCCAATTGTATAACCAGCATACACGACAGCAAAGTCAAGACACACAAACAACAAGCAAATAAACATAGTGAAAGACAAACAAACACAAACAACAAACAAAGGGGCAAACAGTCAGAAAACCCACACAAAGCAAGACAAACATACTGACGAACAAACAAATAAAAGATAGCGACAAAGTCTTACTTTCTTAATGCTTGGATCGAGCCACTCATACCTATCACGTAAGAACAACACACATAGACTTCGTCCAGTTGACCATTCACAATTATCTTTCTACCAGCGAGCCTTGCACTGCTTTGCAGACTTTCTGTGCAAAAGGGACGCTATACGGGCCCACTGATTCTTGCCGTACTTCATTACTGCTGCCTTTAAAATCTCATCCTGAAGAAAACAGAAGGTACCTGGTGTTCCTAATACGGAGCCTCATTTCCTATTCTCACTTCTGTGTTGCGCCAAACACCACCTTTAACCATAACACGAGGCATGACTGTGGAATTCGAAATGGAAGAGCTAAACTAGTGGAAGCGTCAATCACGCTAAGAATTATTCGAATGCGCATGTCCAGTGTGTAGCTAGTGCGCAGTAGAGATAGAGACTTGGAGGTAACTGCGCAAGCATACATCTAGTAGAACTTCATCGTATTACGGAGACTGGTAGGGCATGTACTAGACACACTTGACTCAATTTAGACTATTCTTCATACATTTCATGCAGAAGTTGATTTCTAGTGAGTGTGACTAGATATTGTTTGTAACCACGTGTATGTGTTATAACTTAATTACACAAACTCTTCACGGCTTGCTGTTTATAGCGCAATAATGAATTATAGATACTGATCGAGCTGCGTATTGTGCATGTATTCCTAGAGGGCATATCTTCCCCATTGCGTCCGAGCACTTAACTTAAAACAAGAAATTCATCAACCTATCCTCCAGATTCTTGAAGACTGCTGATGTTATTGCAATTCCATTATCCACTAGATTTAACAAGTCTATTGAAACTGCAATGGTCCAAGTGATTGAAAAATGGGTAATGTGACACCTAGACATGGTGGTTCAATGAAATCAGCTAACAGTTATCGTCCCATTGCTTTGCTTCCTGTTGTTTCCAAAGTGATGGAGCATCTTGTGAAACGACAACTGCAATTATATCTCATCGAGAATGACCTTCTCTCAAAGTGCTTCTTGCCGTAAAGAAAGCTTTCGATTCTAGTGATCGTGACCATACTATTCTGATGAAGAAACTCTCATTGCTAGGAGGAGTCCTCTTCTCTAAACTGGTTCAGTAGTTATCTTCAAATAAATTCCTAAGAGTCAGTTTTGACCAAATGAAATCAACTTGGTTTCCTTGTGAAAAGGGAGTTCCCCAAGGTTCTGTGCTGAGACCTTTACTTTTTTCACTGTATATTGATGATCATGACCTGCCTGATGTCGTGCGTATGTCTTCTTGCAATCTGTTTGCTGATGACACGTCTCTCTACGCAAGTGCACTGTCTGTAAAAGATGCAACCTGCCTTGAGTCGAGTTGAAAAGTGGTTCAACCATAACAAACTACAACTCAATTTTACCAAGACCAAATTTCTTGCTATTAGGAGTTCTAGAGGTGCTACTTTACCTGAAAGTTGCAGAGTGACAATTAATTAATGGTCATGTAATTGAACACGTCCACCAATACAAGTACCTTGGAGTAGTGATTGATGAGCGTTTAACCTGGCGAGCACACGTTGACTGTCTGTGGACGAGCATATCAGAGACTACTGAGACCGCATGTCCAATCATACATATACTGTCCAGAGATGACAAAATTATATTCTTCAAATCACTAGTCCGACCAATCCTCGAACACAGATCTGTTGCGTGGATGAACTGTGGTACGTCTATTTTCAAAAGGTTAAAGCTTGTTGAGGGTTATGCTGTTAGAATCATCACAAATTCTCCTTGTTGGACAAGAACTACTGAGTTATTTGCATCTCTAAACCTACCGAAACTTGAGGACAGACTGACTTTCTTCTTGGCTGTTATGACTTACAGATGTGTCCACCACAGCTGTCCGTTCTACCTGAAAGGCACTTTCTGCAGTTGATAGTCTATGTAAACGGCCAACAAGGAATACTCAAAGAATTCTCTGTCCTTCACCAAGAAACAACTTTATAAAGAGAGCACTAAGTTTTAGTGGATGTAGCTATGGAACAGTTTGCCGGAGTGTGTGATATCAAGTCTCATGACTCATTTAAATGTATGTATAAGTCAACTGTAATGTGTTTAGTGTAATCGTGTTAATCCTTAATTAGTACTGTAATCTTAGACGTTTGTTGTTGGTGCTGTTTGTTATGTGTATTAATTAGGCGTTGTGTCTGTTTGATGCTGCAGGGTACGTACATGGAAGATCAGTCTTTGACTGAACAGTATTATTAATTTTTCTGGGTAAATAAACAACTCATCATCATCATCAACTGTTCATAGGTAACTATAGTCACTAAATGGTATGTGATCACCTCCATTTCAAATTAACGAAGGGGCTGCATTTACCTCCACACTGTGTACCATCATGGTGCGCACTATGATGTTGCAAAGTGGCTAATCTATTCAACAATTTGGTCAATATCAACTACACGCTGTCTGCATGTGCACGATTGCCAAACCATTCAAACGGTTTTGGCCCACTGATGACCGAATATCTGTCTTCATCAGCCCAAGACTATTGATACGTACTCCTCTCACGCTTGCAAGATGTGACAAGTATCGTAGCAAGGAGCTTGAACATGTCATAGGTGTTGGGGAAGAACAACCTGTGTGTTGCTGAAAAACGCTCTGCATGAAAGTTGGTCAGCCTTCTGTGCTGCCTCGATCCCGCTGTGTAAGTTCCCAAACTTTCAGCTCAGCTGGAAAGCTGGTAGCAGAAGGCAAGTCTTCAAATTCTTCATATATTTCTGCACCAAAGCAGAAACATCTGGTAGCTCTTCTGAAGACACTAGGTGCTTGGGAATTAAAGCGTGACCACTTGCAACAAGCTTTTAAGAATGGCGCAAACCGTTCCTGCATCTGGGCAATCAGGTTGTCCAAAAATGGAATGGTAATTATTTAATGGTCTTACATAGTGTATTCTTCAGCATTTCCTGCACACAGAAATTAAAGTCAGACCAAATAGGAGTACAAAGTAAAACTCTGCACAGCCCATACGTGTCTCATACCTGGTACGTTATCTCTGTTCCTCTGTCGTTCAGACAAGATCTTTATTGACAGAAACGTCTCTGCGTTGGTACATACGCCTGATGGTTCTGTTAACTGTTTCGCTGAAGCGAACCATGCTGCATGAACATTGTCAACATCACTTTGGAAAGATTGAAGTGCTGATACCACACTAAAAACGTGATTATAGGCAGGTGAAAGGTCTAACTCACAGCTCTGTAGACAATTTGTCAGTGACTTGATGTAATCAAGAGCTCTTCCTGTTACAACCAAGGCTGCATGGCCATTACAAAGAAGAACTGGCAAATTCCTAGATTTGCTGTACTGATTGAGTCTGCACTCAAGTGATGCTCTTGATTCTCATGAATAGTGTCCAGAGTTTCTAGTAATGGTACCAGCAGGCCTTCGAAAGTCTCCAAGGCAGTGTGTCTTGCAGACCAGTGGGTTTTACAAAGACTGACAAGTCGCTGTCTGATGTACTGTCAAGACACATTCCCTGGATGCAGTCTTGACATTCCCTGGATGCAACATTCTAGTTCTGACAGTCCTTTTGTTTGGTGAGTACTCAAAGAAGACGTTCACTGACTTACAAGTTCCCATCAAGTTCTTTACAGCCTGTACACTTGAAGCATGAACAATGCACATGAAAGTTGCAATGTACATAAACAGCCTAGCTAGCCAACATCGTTCTCAAGAAAGGCACGGATGCTGCCTGCAAGTATCTCCAAGATGTGCAAGCACAAGGAACAAACCCACAAATGATTCAACAAGTTTGTGACTTTCACTGACAAAGCACACAACAACTGCCATTTGCTCTATTTTGATGGAATCTGACACTTCATCAGCAGATATAGCAAAGAATACAGACTTTGTTACTTCATCTGATATATGCTCCTGTTGATACTTGCCATCTCATTCTGCACTTCAGAACTTTGTATATCACCTTTCGCTTGGCAGATATGGAAGTGAAGTTCTCTCTCAGGGCAATATGACCAGCAACAACGCGAAAGTCCAGAAGTGCAAGAAAATTACAAGGATTGGATATCACATTTGAATAGCTTGCTACACTGTTGCTAGGTTCTCTGTGGCCTCTGAGAGCTATGGCCTGTCGACAGCAAATCAGAATTGTCTTGACAATAGATGAAAGCATCAGATGATAACGAGCAATTTTTGCTGCATGTGCTGTGACCATTCATTGCTCAACAGTTGCCGACTTCTCCTTGGACATGGTCAGAAACATAAATGCATCCTTCAAAAGATTCTGGTGAGCAACAGAGTTGTGATGGTTTCCAAAGTGTGCTTGGTGCCAGCAGAGCTTGACATGGACTTTGCGATGAGCAGGCCAACATGAGTGTTGTGACTCCTGCCAAATAGTACACATGGAATGCAATAGCATAAGCCAGCCACTCATATGTTTCCAGCCATGTTGTGTAAAATGTATGATAGTGCCCATATTCTACTTGACTAGGGAAGGGTAAGTCTGATCGAATCATGAACGAAAAGGATTTTCTAGACGCAACAACTTTGAATTATCAGTGCAACTGCACTGTCCAACATCTGCCACATTATCGATCCAAAGCAACAACAGCTGTAGCTATGTGTCCAGCTAGCAGAAGTTGAACTAGCAAAATCAGCGGTGGTTGTTACCGGTATTGCTTCGTTCACTTCACGTTCCACTTCAATCGACTCAACATCTCCAATTCCGGTTGTTCTCCGCTCTGCCTTGCTCCACAAATTAAGAGTACTTTGAGAAAGTTGTCTTGGCTCTTGTCTTCGTTTCATAGCTAAGCAGCTACTGTCAAAACAACTCAAGTGATTCTAGAGAACAGAATTCAGACAGTTCAGGGATGCCATTGCCATGGTGATGATGCCAATTGTAGCACCAGACTTCAAAATTATGGTACCAGGTTTGGGTGGGAGTCTTAGCCCGGTACACAATATCGCTGCTGACCTCAGCAGTACAGCATGCTGCCGAGCTCAACAGCGATATTGTGAACAAAATCTTTGCAGTGCTGTTAGAGTCAATAATATTCCAGGCACAGGCGGCAGAAGTGGCTTTGTGGCACCTAAGACACGTGATTAGTTTTTCTACAGCGAGGATTGACAATCCGGGGAATGACGAGGACGAAGAGAGACTGGGTCGAGTCTCTATTGCTGACGCTATCTAATTATCATATGTCCTGACTAGCAGTATCACACAAGGATACAAAAATATTTTATGTAAGAAATAAAAGCAAAGTAGGAATGGCTCCGTACTTTAATTAAGCTACTGCTTGAAGAAATAGAGGTCAAAACTTTCACAGACAAGTACTCATACTTTACATCTGAAACCAATCTGCCACAATTGAAAGTAAACAGAGTAAAGTAAGGATTTAAATGTGGGAGATTGGTTTCAGATGTAAAGTATGAGACTTGTCTGCGAAAGTTTGACCCCTATTTCTTCGAGCACTAGCTTAAAGTATGCAGCCATCCCTACTTTGTTTTTTATTTATTACATAAATATTCTTGTATTCTTGTTCATGTCCTTTTTTATAGAAACACATGCATTGTTACAACTCATACTCAGATAGTATAGATACAAGTAAAGTTTCATTAGTACCAGGCAATGCTAGATAGAATATTAATTAGTTAATAGTACACAAGCTAATTTATTACAAAGAAACATTCTTACGACTCATAGTATATTTGAGTATTGCCTAGACTGCTACGTTAATGCTTCTAGTCTAGATCTATACAGAAGTTTCATTAGTACCAGGCAATGTGATAGTCTTGCACAGCCAGCCCCTTCCTCTTTGTGACTTCCATATCACAAGCTAATTTGATTATGATATGGTAATTGGTGTATGCGTTCCAGTCCCATGCAAGCAGGACTTGTACTTTCTCTTCTACCAGTTAGAACGGTCTCTATCACACGCACATGCACGTTTTCTGCGCAGATCTTGTGAGGGACACTGAGATCCTGTTTGTGGGCCCACGCAGAGAACAGGAAAAATCCAACGAAACTGTCGACAAGTTGATCGGCACTGACAGATCTCGCGAGTAAATCGATGGGCGTTTCAAGTAACAAGCAAACAATGGGAAAGAAAAGATCCTGTGAGCGACACATAAATCCCGTGAGCGAAATGAAGATCTAAACTGGCAAGTTGATCAGCTCTCAAGCTTCGTGAATAGGCTAAATCGTCGAGTGTTTCAAGTCATGCAGAATGAATGGAGTAGCACAGATCCTGTAAGCGCTTTGAGAATAGCAAAGATCCACAAAACTGGCAAGTCGGCACATGCATGCGACTCTGAGCGCTTTCACACACAGGGTTAACTTCGGTTAAATCGGGTTAACTTTGGGTTAGACTCCAATTACCCCAGTCATGTGAATGCGAGTTTAATTAACTCAAGTTAACTTGGGTTAAGACAAGGGTTAGACAAGGGTTAAGCTAACCCTGGCTCTGGGTTAAAGCGGGTTAGAGTGGAGTTAAGCAAAGACACGCCCTAATATATGCCAAAACATGCCTTACAATCGATCTACAAATGGCTTCGACTTCTGGTGTTCTGCTATCAGCGTTTCTGCTTTCCTATTCTCAAGCAGAAACTTCAAGTAATTGACATATTTGCTCTACTCTAGATCTTCTGCATCTAATTACCTGTGATCTAAGTGTGAACGCAAGTTGGGTGGAGTAGGGTTATCATTACTCTACCCAAGTTACCCTAACCCGAGTTACCCTAACCCAAATTAACCGAGTTAACCCTGTGTGTGAAAGTGCTCTCTATGTCACACACAGAGAAAGGCGTGGAAAATGGCTTGGCAAATTTCACAGCAAAAAAAACATCATCCCAATGTCGTCAGAATATGCTAGGGCCAAAGAGATAGTCAAAGATCATGGCCCCTGCGTAGCCACACAAGATGATACAAAAATTGTGGCATTTTATCAAAGTATTTCAGAGCTATGCTATCCCAAAGTGAAAATCAAGATTAATATTAACTATCGGTGCCATCCCTACTTAGTGAGTGCTAGTGCACTCCCAGATACTTCATTTTATGGATTAATGAGACTTCTAAATCAGATTTCCATTCTCTGTGAGGTGTGAACCCACCCTCCCCAGAAAAGCGCTAGCGCAAGAAGTACTGTACCAGTCTCTAAGATGACACACCAAATTTCTGGGAAAATGCAGGCAAGCACAGTACAATAGGAAGAGCATATGAGACAAATTGACGCTCATATAGTTTGAAGCGTGGCATTACAAATGAATAGGCATCAACTGCAATCATGTCAAAAGTAACATAACTGTTGCACAGAAGTTTCATACCTTCTATTTATAATGTATACATTACAACACTGCTAAACATCACCATATGAACATGAGTGCAAAGATAATGTCTAAATTAAAACGCTATGTCTTAGGTAAAAACCAGTGAAACAAAACCATCAAAATTTTCTTTTCAATGTTTATTCAAATCCAGTGCAGTAGCTACACAATCCTCTTACAACAAGCATACAACTGTCAGACTTGCACGATAGTAAATCCTTACAAATTATCAAGTTCAGAATTACAGTGTACAAGGGTTAGCTACAAACAACCATTACAGCAAATCACATCAATACCGGCCCTTTCAGCAACAAACTCTAGCAGCTAAAAACAAAGCAAACTAAATCACAGTTGCAGCACGACAGCATGTAGGCAAGTCCAATTTCCAGTCTATAATTGGATCCATTACAAAATATAGATCTTACTCTTATAACCAAACAGGATTGACAGGCATAACAAGGAGTGATTAACTTAATACATCTAAGCTCATACCCATCCCACGTCCATCAGGCTGCTTAAGTTCTCTGCATCTGTTTCCAACTGTTTCAAGATGTCATCAAGCTATTACAAAAATATAATACCGTAATTAAACAGATAACTAAATACAAAATTACACAAAATCATACATCTTCACTGAGTGACTGCCGTGCTACAGATGCAGCAGGAGGGTTGTTTCTAAAAATGACTTCAGTTGTGGAGGGTCGAACAGTGGCTTCGTCATTCAAACCAGATCGATTGCCTTTTAGAGACACACTCCTTGCATGACCAGCTTGACCAGGACCATAGAATTGAGAAGGCTGAGTAGTAGGTGTAGATGCCAGCTCATCCATCATTGAGTCAAGGATATCTTTTTCTTGTTGGCTTATTGTTCTCTTGGGAGGCTGCACGTTTTGTTTCCCTGCAATGTTGATTGCCGAGTTTCGACCGTCAGTAGATGTCAGCATGTCTACATGCCCCGCTGGTGAAAGCTCTGGCTCAGTTGCTGAGTAGGGCCCTTGAGTTGTTGCCTCAGTAGCTGAAAGAGAAGAATGGACAGCTGCTACAAGTGGTGAAGACCCCGATGAGATGTTAGAATAGCGATCTTTCAGTTTAGATGCCACTGGAGGTCCTGATCGCCTCACACTTGTTGGTCGCTCTGAAGATCCATAACCTGGTTGCTGAAACCGTCCGCTATGCCGATGCCGTTCTGTCCTCTGTGGCAAAGCTACCATACCAGGTGGCAAAATGCGAACTACATCCATTCCTGGTGCCTTCCTACCGTCATCTGAATCAGATTTACTTTCACTAACTTCTGAAAGAGTATCAGTGCTGACAGACGGTTTGGATGATGGGGAATCCTGAGTTGATACATGTGCAGCATGCATCGGTGGGATTGAAGCAATAGGTACATGTTCATATGACTGCAATGAAACTCCCTTTTCAGAGTCGGTTTGTGGTATCCAACCTGGCTTGCTATTAAGAACTTCTTCACTTTTCCTGAACAAACACAGTAACATGAATAACTAGTCACATCATTATTCAAATAAATATATTAAATGCACTCATACACAAAGAGAATAAAAACTAGTAACAATGTATGCTAATAACGTTTGCTTTCTTAAAATCCACACACACACACACACACACACACACACACACACACACACACACACACACACACACACACACACACACACACACACACACACACACACACACACACACACACACACACACACACACACACACACACACACACACACACACACACACACACACACACACACACACACACACACACACATGCACACACGAGTGTAAACGCATATCTCCAAAACAAATGGCAAGTCGTGCCACCACCAAATCTTGCTTGTGCATGACAAACCGATCAAGGTCGACAGTAGCCTCTTCCCCAGGCGTTCGCCTCGCTCATCCAGTGCTCGCGCATCACATGACTAGGCTGTCAGAGCAAGAAGAACACCTGGTATCTTAAAAGCAGATCATGACATGGGGCCCCTTTTTGATTCAATTATGTAATGAAATAAAAAAAAGATGCACACTCTCATTTGCTAGCAATTTTGCCCCGTAATTGATGTGTGTGATCTACACAACAGTCTCATGAGAAGCATGCAACTTAATTAACGCACGCGATGGACAGCTTTGCCATGAAGTCACTTTTGCGATAGCAGCTGAACACAGTTGACAACAAAGGCGTCTGTTACTTTGAAGCCATTTTGTGAAAGCTTGAAGACGTGCGTAGATCTAGACAGACGTGCCTTGGTGGAAGGGTGGTACAGCAAAGAGCACAGATTCTTGAACTCTACTGTTGTTCTTTCAGGGAGACAAGTGTTGTTTTGGGCTAGTGTAGGTGTAAATTCGGTGAGAATGAACATGTGCAACACGGATATCGCAGTGGCCCAAATGTGCCATGGTCATCACACATCACGACATCGCAGGGTTAGATCAACAAAACTTCACTTTGTGCCCGACTGTTACAGTCTACTAACTCGGAATTGCAGCAAACATGCATGGTTAGGATCTTCTAGATTTCTACACCTCACTCTGTTGGCATTGTCAGCGATCATGCTATCCATAAACGTGACATTACAGTGTAGTCCTTAGGTGATGCCTTTTATCTCATTAGTGTCGGATTATATCTTTACATAATCGAATCAAAAGGGGGATCCACATCATCATGGCGTGCTCGAAACATACCAGGCGTTGTCCTCGTTCCGACAGCCTAGTAGTTATGTGACGCACGAGCACTGCACGGAGGAGCATGGTAAATGAATGGGGACGAGGCTAGGTCGACAAGAAGGTGTCACTGCCTTTCAGAGTTGCCTTGGGACGATGTAATTTTTCTTGACAATTGAACATGTCTCCATTTGCACTTGAACTTCTCCAGAACAGTACATCAGATCTCCAGGGCCGCCAAATTTGAAATGGCCATTCCTGGCCTCAAATGGTACTCAATAAGCATGCCATTTATTACCGATGACATAGCTAAGAGCAAGATATTTCAAATATATCAGAGTGTCTGCAAGCAACTTATTCTGGGCTACAAGTTATCACCATATTTGGAGAAAAGGGAAGAAGCTTATATTGACTGAAGTCAATGACTGACTGAAAGCCGGTTGCCGGTAACATATTTAGTCCAGTTACTCGTACATTAGAGTTAGATAGTTGTGTTTATTGTTAAAGTATAGGGAAAGTGGGTTACAATGTATGCCGATTTTTCCTGTTAATTGTGTTTCTTCAGCTGAGGGTGTATCCTTCAAGCGAATCATGACATTGGGGGTTAAGGCGGAAAAGAAAAGGAAAGAAAAGGAAAGGAGTAACAAAAACACTGGTAAATAAGCAAGCGGAAGAGGAGATGTGATAGACAGGTAGAAGATGGAGTGGGTGATGGACTTTGGTAAATATGGGACTGCAAGATAAGGAGATACAATCATTCGCTGTTTAGCAGCAGTCGATTGAACAAGAAGAAATACATAAAGAGAATTGAGAATGTTGGAGTTAGAAAACAAAGAAACGACACACAAGTGAGAGTTAGAAATTAAAAGGATGAATATGGAAGCCGCTGCCGTAGTGGCACAAGCAGTTGAGCCACAGCTTTGAAGTAGAAAGCGACCAGGCAAGTTTCCTAAATTACCTACGTTTTATGACCATAGCAACGAAATTGACAGTTACTGTATTGCCGCAATTAGAAGCTGTGATTTTATCTGTATAAATAAGCCAAATTGGAATTTCAGCTAATATTTAAAGGGTCACTGCACAGCAAAAATTAAAAATTATTTTTTCAGCTAAATTAAAACATCTATAAATGTGTACTTCAGAAAAAAATTAAATTAGATTTTTGCAAATGTACATATTGAGAGAATGAGAGCAGTTAAAAGTTACTTCCACTTTTCCATTTCTGGAATGGGGCGGATTAGCATGTTGACATCATTAGAAGCACCCTATCCATTGTTGTGATACTCGAGCATGGTGCGGCATTGTATTACAACAACTCTAGTCAGTCTGGATATAGTGTATTTCGAATTCCAAAAATTCCACAGCTTCGTAAAAGTTGGGAAAAACAAGTTTGACGAACAAGAGACGGCTAGGAAGCTCTAACAAAGCACAATGGAGTTTGCAGCTGCCACTTCGAAGAACATTGTTTTGAGAAAGAGCCCGAGTTGTTTCAAAGCTTTGGAATCGGGCAGCAAGAAAAGTCCGATGCAGTACCAACCATTTTCATACGGCAGGCTGATTCTGGAAGTGCCTTCAAACCGCCCCGGAGAGGCCTGGCTTCAAAAAGCAAGAAAGAGCTAGAGTAAGCGCAGTTGCTTGTTGATCACCAAAGAGAACAAATAAGTAATCATTTCACTTTCAGTTGTTGGAAGCTCGTTTCTGTCGAAGAAGAGAGACGTGAACATTCACAAGCTGCCATGTCTTCGGAAAGCTAACGTGACAATGCAACACTTGTTGTGATGATGGGCTACGTATTCCTCGTGTGCAGACGGCGATAGCGCTATCTTCCATGTTCTTGGCGATACTGATAGTATGCTGTTTGCAGTACTCATACGTCAAGACAGTTAGAACGAAAACCAGGGTGATCTACGATGATGCACTGCAAACTGGCGTCATATTCTCTCATCCTGAAAAGAACTTAGTTGTAACACACACACTCTTGCGCAGTACTCATAATTTCTCAGTAACCGCAATCACACCTAAGGAAGATATTCCGGGTACAGCTGTCAGCAACTTCCGCCTCTGCACAATAAGACTTACCACGACAAGTCAAACAGCCATTCACTGCATTCGTCAACATAGGCAGTTGAGGGCAATTCATCAGTAGACAAACTGTCAGCAAGTGGCTCACAATATACGGTTCCACAGATCCAAAGTCTTCTGCTGCATCTTCAATGACAATGTCGATGAACTGAGATTCCTCTCCCACATGCTACAGCGCTTTGTTCAGCAAAGAATCCGACGACGACGACAAATCCTCTGAATCGCTTTCCAAATCTCTACACGTAACAAGGTCGCTCCAACATGCTGTTTCTGAACCACTCAACATACTAATTAGTACATATCATAGTGCTAATCTGCATCCACTGACGTCAGTGTGCAAACACGGTCCCTTTCTGAAAATAGTATTGCGGATGTAGCTTTTGACTGCTCATTCTCTCAAAAACGTGCTAAAAATCTACATATATATATATATAAAGGAGAGCTGTCTGTCCGTGTGTCGTGTGTGTGTGTGTGTGTGTGTGTGTGTGTGTGTGTGTGCGTGTGTGTGCACGTGTGTGTGTGTGTGTGTGTGTGTGTGTATGTGTGTGAATCAGGATAAAAAGAAGGGTGAGTCCGATCTCCACCGAATTTGGTTCGCTCATGCCGAGGTCGAAAGTGAAGCTGTCGTCGTCTTCCATTCTTCTCCCGCGACAACACGATTTCCAGCCGATCCCGTCTCCATTCGCGCGCTAGCTCACTATCCCGTTCTCAGCATGGGCAGATTAAATTATTAGTTGTTAGCAAAATAATTATCTTTGTATGCATTCATGTATATCTCATTCACAGAACTGGCAGCCACAGAAAGAATTCTCATAAAGTTAATTAATTTAACGCTGTATGGAAATTTATGTTGCACGAGTATTCCGTTCTGACAATATATCGTTCACTTGAATTTTTACTCCGTTCTGAATAATTAACTTAATTAGCAGCCAGACAGAATTCTCATGAAGAATTTCGTTCAGAGTAATATCCCATTCAGTGATATCCCGTTTTGAGAAAGTAGCAAAGATCGAGTATCCCAATGTATGCATACCCTGAAAGAAGAAATTTGTGCGGAAGAAAAATTCGTGCGATTTTGTGCGATCACAAGCCCATCGCACAAAATAAATTCCACATATATTTTTCCCTTGCGCATGGCCTTATTGTCGCACAAATTAATTCCGCACAAGTAGTAATGTTTCTAGAAAAAGCACTAATTTTCTCCCGCACAAATTTCTTCTTTCAGGGTATTACTTTGTTGAGTCCCACTCTAATCTAGCATGAAGTATATCTGTAACCGAGTGTCCTGTTTTAAAAAATCCCATTGATTCGATTATTGATTGTTAGTTGATATCCTGTTGAAGACAAAGAAAAAATTTAGCCAAGGGTCCCATCTCAAAATTGCTCGTTGATAGGAGTATTGATCGTGATTGTTAGTTACTATCCCGGCGTAGAAGCCATTTCGACAATCTCATTGGATGCAGTCTTACTTCGAAAACATGCAGCCGTTGCGGCGAACAAGTGTATCAAACGTGGCATCTACTGTGGCATCGTGGAATCCAGTGAGGAAAAATATGGCCGCAGTGGTGTAGAAGGACGTTCACGAGCAGGAGGCTGTACCGTGGATGTCATCATGAGTAAGCAAAAACTATCTCGCTTGCCTGCCAGACTGTAAACAGATTCGTAAAAGTTACTGGCATAGAAAATTTCAGTTCCTACACTGAATGAGGGGGCTCCCCCCGCTTCCTATGGCGGTGGTCCGGGCGGCATAAACTTGGAAGTCATGTGCAGTTACGTACTCACCCAGAGAATCCGTTCCCAGTATATATATAAGTCACAACTCGTCTGACTCTCGCCATTTCAACCGTCCCGTTCCGTTGGGCGTTGTCACTTTGAAGACATTGCTGGCGTTGCAGGGAACAGGTGTATCAAACACAGCAGGAATTCGATTCGCATACATGACCAAACAAAGGGTAGGCATTTTTTCAAGACCCGGATATACGCAAAAATATCTTGCGTCTTTCGATGTCGCCCGCAATAATTGACACACTCCACACGTACTGTCCGAGGTCAGGAACGGGCAGTTTAAATTCGGTGGAGATCTGATACGTGGTTCCAGAGATATTCACATGCAAGTGAAGGCGGGAAATCGTGTCGTCACGGGAGAAGTCGGGAAGACGACGACAGCTTCACTTTTGACCTCTATGGATTCAGCGTGTGCGAGCCAAATTCGGTGGTGGTCAGACTCACCATCCTGGAGATCCTCTCCTACATACAAATACACACACACATACACAGACACCTCTCCTATATATATAGACTAGCTGACCATCCCGTTCTCCACATGGGCAAATTAGCAACATCACCCTCTAGGTAGGATAAGTCCCAGAGAGGTACATGTTTCCGTGTAATTTACATGGAGCTAGTAATTGGCTTATCGATTATTAATTGCATGCGCTACAAGGACTTCGCCAGCTATGAAAAGCACTCCCAGTAGATATTAATGATTAGCAGGAAAGCACTGATCCTCATTGCCAACAGTCCCAACGCCAGATCACAGAATTTCCCATTGACGGAAACAAGTCTACTCTCACAGACATAGCCAAATAAACACCGAGAAAGAACCAACAGACTCGTTTCACTATATTTCTGTTGCCACCGGGGATTGAACCCAGGCCATCATGGTCAGAGAACCAGAACTCTAACCACTAGGCTATAGTAGCTTATTAATATTACTAACGGTTAGTAAATTTCTATTATTATTAGTTAGTTAATTTATTTATCATTGTCTGCATTCATGAAGTATATCTCACCACGTTCTAATCTATTATGAAGTGTAGCTCTACAGAATTCTCATGAAGAATTTCGTTCAGAGTTATATCCCGTTCATGATATCCCATTCTGAGATTATTGATTGTTAGTTAATATCCCGTTGAAGACAAAAAATGTAACCAAGTGTCCTGTTTTACAAAATCCTATCGATTGGATTATTTATTGGTAGCTAATTAATATCCTGTTAAAGCCAATTCAACTGCCCCGTTGGACGCCACGTTACTTTGAAGACGTTGCTGTCGTTATGGAAACAGGTGTATCGAATCTGGCTCTATTCAACACAAATCCCGTTTGGAAATATATATCTGAGCAGTAGTACTTGGAAGTCACGTGCAGTTACGTAGTTACCCAGATAATCTGTTCCCCATACCGTATAAGACAAATTAGTAGTGGAAAATCTATTTTGGCGGATTGGTGGATTTTCAGCGACCTCCAATATAAAATCCGTCATTATTAATTTGGCCACCAGCATATGTTGACATCATCACCCACGCGGATTAGGCATCATATGGCAATGTGGTGGTACTTCACACAGATGAGGCCACCAGATGGCAGGTAATCCATGCTTGCTGTCTGTCATGCCTGTGAATCAGGCTGTGAGGCTATGGATGAAGCTGGACTGTCACGTTCACGCATGTACCCTTCTTTGCACTGACACAACAGTTCTTCATCACTCTAAACAGTAGTTGGAGACCAGTACAGTTATCAAACAACGATGTCCGACCACCAAAATAAGATCCGCCTATATGCTTTGTCCATCAATTTCTTAGCAAAACACCATTATAAATTCCTGCCAATGTTTCATCTTATACGGTATATACCTCGTCACAACTCGTTTGACTCTCGCCATTTCTACAGTCCCGTTGAACGTTGTCACTTCAAAGACATTGCTGCCATTGCTACCGAGTGTCCCATTTTGAAAAATTCCCCTTATATATACCAACTTCACGTCTCGTCTGACTCTCGCCATTTCAACTATCCCGTTGAACGTCATTACTTCGAAGACGTTGCTGGCATTGCATGGAACAGATGTATCGAACGTGGCAGGAATTCGATTTGCCTACATGGCCAATGTACGGTAGGCATTCTTCAAGACCTGGATATATGCAAAAATATTTTGCCTCTTTCGACGTTCCCCACAATAAACGACACGCTCCACACGTATCGTATGATGTCAGGAATGAGCAGTTTAAATTCGGTGGAGATACAATACACTGTTCCAGAGATATTTGCGTGAGTGGAGGCGGGTTCCATCCCCAGAAAATTATGTCTTCGTGGGAGAAGTCGAAATTCGACAACAGCTTCACTTTCGACCTCTAGGAATTCAGCATGAGCGAGCCAAATTCGGTGGTGATCAGACTCGCCGTCTTGGAGATCCTCTCCTACATGCGAACACGCACGCATGCATGCACGCACACATGCATGCACACACACACACACACACACACACACACACACACACACACACACACAGCTCTCCTTTACCCTACTAAGAGTTTGTCCATTGTGAAATGATGCCTTGTGTGCTATATTTTCAGTGTGCGTAAACTGTTGGCGTCCACAAACAAAGAGACTCAACAACAAGTGGTTTGAATATGCTTCCTGTTGCGGATACCATCGTTTGATGCCGTAAGACTTTCTCATCTTCCCCAGCTTCTGCTGCTCTTGCATAACATGCTGTTTGCAGTAAATATGACGGCTGCAGCAAGTTTCTCACAGTTACATCGAAATATGCTGGTAAACCATGTTGAAAGTTAGGATGAAATATGGCGTCTGGTCTTTTTCCTGAACCACTTGAACGCTGCTCACGTCGACAGTGGGAATTGTACACCAATAACGTGTGTGTTAAAGATCACATCACAGAGGGCATCATGGCATTTATGATCAGGTTGGTCTTCTGACTACCAAGTAGGTGGTCTCCGTACTCATCCACCACCATTCCACAAGTACAAAAACTAGACTATGGTGGAGGAGAAAAAATGGGAAGGCCGAGACGGATCCGCACTGCAACAACAAACTATCTGCTAGGCATGGTAAGGCCGAGATTAGGGTTAGGCAATGCCCGCAACCACACACCAGCATATTAAGCAGAAATTGTATTCATGCGTGCTCGATCACGTAAATTGGCTTCTTCTTTTAGTCTGGACCACACATTATTGTTCAACAAAACTTGCAAGTGATGTTGGCTGTCTTTGCTTGAGTTCACTGAGTATTCAGGTAGCAACTGTCTGAAATGATCTTACAGAGCATTCTCCTGGAACAACAAGAAAGTGACGCTGAACTCTGCAAAGAATCATATTACAACGGGGGACCGTGAGTTGATTGGACAATTGATGGGTAGCATTGCAACTTCCTACAAAAAAGTCGCCAAACACGTTCTGTATGCCTCTCTCAACCCTAATCCTCCTGAACATATAGGGAAAGTAGCTTGATTCCAAGAATTTTCAGAAATAGATGAATTGACGATGGCTTCTAGACAGTTGTGTAAGTTAATATCAAATCTTGAGAGTTGCAGTAAACACTTGTCTGGCAGAACCGTTCTAAGTAAATGGTTGATCTTACATAGAAACAAGCATGATCTAAGTAGATGAAGTTCTACTTGCAGGTTCTCCATATCGTATTGGTGTTCTTGACATTCTTGTATTTTTTCTATTCTTTTGGAAAAACAGCTGTCAAAAATCTTTTGTGTGCCATACACAGGTGATCCCAAAAACTCCATGCCACATTCCGATAATCAGATGCGTTGAATGTCTGGATGAAATTCAGAGATTTGGTCTCCACTCGGCCAAAAAGCCAACATTTGGATACATTGAGATGAAGGCCAAACAACGGGCCTCTGGTTTGCAATATGTCAAATAATATATATAGCTGTAACAACATGATGTGGACCTATGAAAGTTCCGTCGTCCAGATACCACAATTGTAAGTGAAGATCAAAAAGTGGCCGACAGCATCCAGAAACTGGGGGACAACCAACGGGAAAGCAATGGTCTGGCCAGATCACCTTGATGAACTCCAGCGGTGACAGTAACCAGTGTTTTCCAAATCGCAATAACCCCTTACAATGGTAACACCATTGCACCCAAGCAAAAAGATCAGTAAGATATATATATATATATATGGACTCATACATGTATGGTTAAAGTTGTATTTTGCGCTCACCTTTAGGTGGTGGGACTATATCTTTATTCAATTATGAACCATTGTAATATATATATATATATATATATATATATATATATATATATATATATATATATATATATACTATATAAAGCTCAAATTGTCTGTGTGTGTGTGGGTGTGTGTGTGTGTGTGAGTTCGCTTTTGGCGGCCACATCTTCTGTCCGTTCACAACCAAAATCGACACGCACACTCGGCACGCACAGGGGAAGGTTTGCGTAAATAATTAAAAAATTATGCAATGGGTCTCCTCTCGAGGGGTCGACCCCCGCGTAAAATTTCTCGATGACGCACACGCTACACATGCCAGTTCATTCGAACACACGCCCACACCAGCCCTGTGTAGACTGTATGCATCGTCATCCTTCGCAAAGCTTCGAGCAATCAAATATCTATTGCCGACAAAACTTACTCTTCTAGCACTTTCGTTTCTCTTCAAATTCTGATTGCATTTGCACCGAATCCAACCTACACGTTTTCTGCAGCAAGCGCTACACGGGGAGTATCGATTTCTATCGCAACAAGCGCGAAGAGCAAGGCCATGGATCCTAGTATATATATATATATATATATATATATATATATATATATACATACATACATACTGTATTCGCCCGTAATAACGCCCTGGGCGTATAGAAAAGCAAACCTTTTTTCTGGGCATATACTAGGGCATGGGCGTTATTTTGGTCCTAGGCATATACATGGTCACAAAATGCTGTCGTTTGGCCTGTCGTTATCTAAATACTTGAAGACAGAAATACGACAAGTGCTTGCAATTATCCATTTGCAAGATCAAAGGTACTGGTATCCATACAGCATCAACATACACACAGAAACTAAAACACTATACACACGTGGTCAGCCTGAAGCCCATCAAGAGCATCAGGGTCGGTAATTGCAACGAAGACACGAGTCTAGCGGCAAGTACTTTCACTCAACATTGACACCCGCTCATCAAGCGCACACAGACGGAGATGAATGTTCTGCGGGCCCTATTTTGTTTTGTCTGCGCATGCGTATCCCGGGCTTATACTTGGGCAAGGGCGTATAGTTGGGCAAGGGCGTATAGTTGGGCAAGGGCGTATAGTTGGGCAAGGGCGTATAGTTGGGCAAGGGCGTATAGTTGGGCAAGGGCGTATAGTTGGGCAAGGGCGTATAGTTGGGCATGGGCATTTTTTCGGGCTGAAAGTTTTGACCTGTCGCACATGGGCGTATATACGGGCATGGACATTATTTCGGTACGGGCATGGACATTATTTTGGTACGGCCGTTATTACGGGCGAATACGGTATATGATCTCGAATATGTCATGGTGACGTCTACGCTATGATTCTTGTCTGCGATTTCTTCCTCTGTTTTGGTTCTTTGATAACTGTCAGCTCGCTTGTTTACACAAGGTCAACGCATTCTTCAGTCTGCTTAGGCTCTGATAGCTGCCTGCTCAATCCCGTTCGTGTCGGAGCTATGTCTGAGTGTGATGAGGAAAATGATTCTCCAACTTCCTATCCTTCTCAACACTGCTCCTCTCAAGAAGTTACAAAGTGTTCTCTTTGTGCGGTTGTATCGAAGAACACGGGGTCTTTGTTCCAGCATATCAACTCATGTCATATAACTTATCATCAGTTCCCAGATACGAATTTCCTTGAGTCTTACAATCGTTGCCTCTGTTCTGATTGTGGGTTTGCTTACAAGAAACGCTTTAGTCGTTGCCGTCGTTCTTTAGGATCAGGTATTTCCCGATGCAGAGGTGAAATGGTTGCACCTATGTTGTCTCCATGGTTACGTGATGGAACTTCACACCGCTACACGTCTGAATCTGCTGTCGATGGCACTGAAGCTGCCGATGATGCTAAAGCTGCCGAAGGTACTGAAGCTGCAGATGGTACTGAAGTTGCCAGTGAAATGCAAAGTCCTTGTGTTGAAAAGGTAATCACTGACATAGTTCTAGACGGTATAGAAGCAGCTACTGCTCTTGGCAAGCCCCATGAAGATGACGAAGAAACGTTTTATTCTGTTATGAGTGAAATTGCCACTTTACCTGTAAACACCATTATGCACGTGCCAGCATCTGTCCAACCACTTCTTGCCCAAGTTCTTGCTGATGAATTCAATCATTGCAACAGCAAAAATGGCATCTGGGGATTTACGAGGCTATTTATGTTTGCCAAAGCTGTTCTTTGTTCTCCGCCCAGAGGAGGCAAGAGTAAACGGTGTCCAGTGAAAACAATCTTGAACACACGTTTACTACGTTGGAAAAAAGGCGATCTTTGTGGTTTATGGCAGGAGGCCAAGGCTGAGGCTAGACCCCAAAACGTCTTGTCTGTACAGCACAGTAACAGTATTCAGGCACTGAGATTGGCAAAAGAGGGCAGGTATGGTGATGCAATGCATTCCTTGAGCTCACAAGGTTGTGCATCTCATGACAATGAAGATGCATTAACAGATTTGCAACGTCGTCATCCAGATCATGTTCTCCCTACTTGGTGTAAAGAATTACCTCCACCACTGGTAGCTGATTCAAGTACGGTCCTGTCTTGTTTACAAGCTTTTCCTAGAGGGTCTAGTCCTGGCTTTTCACAACTTCGTGCTCAACACCTATTAGATGCCATCAAAGGCACCAATGTTCCAGTGGCTACTACTTGCCTTGATAATCTCACGAAGCTTATGAACTTCTTGTTGTCTAGAAAAGCTGATCAACGCATTGCACTTTGGTTACTTGGTGCACAACTAACAGCAATTCACATAAGCAGTGGTGGGTTTCGTCCTATCACAGTATGTGATACTCTCCGTCGATTAGCAAGCAGAATTTGTTGTTTGTTTGCAAAACCCCACCTTCCTGAGCTATTTCTTCCTTACGGTCAAGTGGGTGTTGGGATCAAAGAAGGACTTGAGAGTGTGGTTCACACAGTACGTACCGTTATTGATCGTCATAGCCGTTCAGAGGATTTCTGCTGCTTCAA
The DNA here is from genome assembly GCF_963422355.1 of Corticium candelabrum. Classification (NCBI taxonomy): domain Eukaryota; kingdom Metazoa; phylum Porifera; class Homoscleromorpha; order Homosclerophorida; family Plakinidae; genus Corticium; species Corticium candelabrum. Next base: position 4,433,702 of record NC_085095.1, read on the forward strand.
GGTTGACATGACTAATGTATTTAATGAATGCAGCAGGACTACGTTTTTGAAACGACTTGTGAAAGAGTTTCCAGAGCTGATGGCATGGGTGCAGTGGTCATACCACACAAAAGGAGAACTGAGGTTTGGCAACCACCGCATTGTTGCATCAGCAGGAGTACAGCAAGGAGACCCTCTACGCCCTTTACTTTTTTCGCTGGTTATTATGGAACTTGTGGATGATGTTGACACTATTTCAGGAATAGAATTCTCTCTGGTACTTAGATGATGGCACTTTTGTTGGAACCCGGCAGGCTGTCAAAATGCTATTAGATGCTCTACTACAACAAGGCCCTTCATATGGCCTACTGGTCACTGTTGATAAATGTGAAGTTTTCTGGCCCTCTGGCGATCAGACTGTACCCGAATTTCCATCTGAAATCAAACGAGTCTATCAGTCAGAGGGAGGCACTACTCTACTTGGGTCACCAGTATATGGTAAAGATGATTTCATTGATTCAACCCTTGCTAAGGTTGTCGCTAAAGTTCTGAATTCTCAAAGCCATCTCCAAGATCTGGACAATCCGCAAGTGGAACTACACCTCTTGAGAAGTTGTCTGGGTTCTTGTACACTGAACAGTCTCCTACGAACCGTTCCTCCAAGTCTTGGCAGCGACCAGTTTGTACACTTTGACAAAGGACTCCGAAGATCTTTGGGTGTTATAACCCACTCGTCTATCTCTGATTCTGCATGGCATCAGGCTACACTTCCGCTGAAAGTTGGTGGTCTTGGGTTAAAAGAAGCTGTACCAACCTCTTCTGCAGCCTTTCTTGGAAGCTGTAACTTTTCTCGGAACCTTGTCAGCTTCTTCCTGGACAAGGAAGCTTCCAATACAACTGACTTAGATGACATCACCAACAGTCCTTATGTCTGCATTCCAGGTGAGAACCACGCTAGGAACATATTGCCCAAGTATCTTGGAAGTGACACGATCCCTCCCAATCTCACAAATGCTTCACAACGTCAAATCCAATCAAGAATTGATTCTCATCTGTTGTCAAATCTGAAAGAGGGTTTCAGTCTTCGGGATCAAGCACGTATTAACACCATCTCTACACCTCATGCAGGAGCGTGGTTAAAGGCAATCCCTAACCCAAAGCTCGGTCTGGCCATGCTCCGACATGAACATATTTTAACATGTAGATACTGGCTTGGAATCTCTATCTTTCCGGACAGTCAACAAGCAGCAAGATGTCCATGCGGACATGTCATGGACTGTTTTGGTGATCATGTCCTTGGCTGCGGGCATGGACCTCTTCGCAAAAAATGCTATAATGCAATCAGCGAGGTTATCTGGCATGCACTGCTTGTTGATAACAGAGATTCCAAACAGGAACAAAAGTGTGGAGGGGAAAGCAATAATAGAATTGGTGATGTGTTTCACCCAGATTTCCTGGAGGGCCGTCCCGCATTCTTTGATGTGTCAGTGAGGAATTCTATGCAACCATCCTATGTCTACAAGGCAGCCATAAAACCAGGTGCCGCAGCAGAAGCTGGTGAATAGAGAAAGATGAAAAGCATGACAAGGTGGTTACTCAAGCAGAAGGTCATTTCTACCCGCTCATTGTAGAAACTTTAGGACAGTGGTCTCCCTCAAGTCTAGAGACGCTGAAGATCATAGCCTCAAAAGCTTCATCAATGAACAGCATACCTTTCTCTCAGACATACTCAAATTTGATGGAACAGCTGTCCGTGAGACTGTGGCAGTATAATGCCAAGCTATTATACAGTAGACTGAACCTGGACTTTGATGAATTGTGGGATTTTCCTGTCACTGTAATGTAGTTATGTTTAGGGACTGGGTGGGTAGGGTAGTTTGGGGTAGTCTGGGGTAGTTTGGGGCAGTTTGCATAGAAGAAGAATATAAAAAATATATATATTATAGAAATAATATTATATTTTATAACAAACTACTAACAGACAAAACCGGCAAATCCCAAGCAATTACATCAGCCTCTAACATTAATCTACTTTGTATCATACGAGCATTAAATTTCCACAAATTAACAGACAACTGTTGCATTAAATTAGAATACGCTTGTGTAAAAGGAATGCTAGTCGCAGTCACTACTTTAGACGCAATAGTTTTAGTAGTATCCAGACTAGTAAGAGTCCAACAACAATACGTTTCCACTGCTAGTGGGAAGAACAAAGCACCACTGTCAGTGACTGCTTCTTCGTACTTGAGATCTTTTTCAAGTTCACCTGCTGCTGCAGCTGAACCGGCAGAATTTGCACTGTTGGCAATAAATTTCAATTGGACTGTGTTACGGACGGTAAGGTCAAAATAGGCAGGACGTCCAAACAGAAAGTTGGGATGGTAAACATCACCAGGGCAATTGTTATTCTGTGACGAAAATCTCTGTTCTAGTAAAGTCCCTTTGTCATCTATCAACAGCGCATTATAGATGGTGTCCCTCAAAGCATCGTGACGTTTTGATCTCAACGAGTTCTTACGACAGCCGAGAAGATGATCAACAACTTGTCAATCAATTGAGCATATGGGCAGCATACAGCGTTTGGATGAGACGGAAAAAGAGGAATACCCAGCCGAAGTCGTAGAGCAACAGTGAACTCATGCCTGGACATAGCAAGCCCGAGATTTGGGTTGGGAATGGCTATGAGCCATGCCCCTGCAATGTGGTTCAGATATTGCATTTAGTCTAGCTTGGTCACATATATATATATATATATATATATAAGATACATATTAGTTGTTAGTTAATTAATTAATTTATGGTTGTATGCATTCATGAAGTATATATCTCATTAACAGAATTACCAGCCACGGACAGAATTCTCATAAAGTTAATTAATTTATTTAACATTGTATGCAAATTTATGTTGTTGCATTAGTATCCCATTCTGACAATTTATCATTAGGTATATCTCATTCACGTGTATTTTTACTCTGTTCTGAAGAATTAGCAGGAACAAAATTATATGAAGAATTTCGTTCAAGAGTTATATCCCATTCAAAGATATACCATTCTGAGATTGATTATCTCAAAGTAGAATATATGACGTTACAGATCCCATTCTTTGCCTGGGCGGATTGCATTACTGCTTGTTACCCGAATATAATGCAAAAACATCTTGCCTTTTTCAACGTCCTGGAAATAAACAACACTCCGTGCATACCATCGGATGTCAGGAACGGACAGCTAAATTCGGTGGAGATCTCTTGGGCCATTCCAAAAAATTTGCATGCGAGTGAAAGCGGGTTTGATCGGCATAAAGATGTCACAGATCAATCTGTTAAGATGGCGTCTGGCGCACATTCCCAATGATGCACTTTTGCTCTACACACCGAAAGAAACTCGTCCGTGCATAGTCCTATTCATTGTACAGTTTCTGAGACACTAAGAAGCCCTTACCCCATTTTCGGTGCTGTGACATCGACAGAATGTGACACATGACGACAAAGGTCAAAACGTGTATGTGGGACCTACATGAACAAAGGCCTAGTTCGACAGTCATTTTATGCCGTCACTTATAAGATGTTGCTGCCATAACGGAGAATGGGCATATCGAACGTGGCAGGTATTCGATGTGCTTACATGGTGAACACAGAAAGGCGCAATTTTCAAGGATCCAGATACACACAGAAATATCTTGCTTTTATCGAGGTCGCCCGATTTAAGACACGCTCCCACAAGTACTGTCAGACGTCAGGAATGGGCAGTCAAAATTCGTCGGAGATCTGATGCACTATTCCAGAGATATTCACACGCAAGTTGAGGCGAGTTCTATCAGCAGGAAATCGCGTCATCGTGGAAGAAGTCCAGAAGATGACGACAATCTCAGTTTCGACCTATCGTTTCAACGTGTGCGAGCCAAATTCAGTGGAGATCAGACTCGACGTGTCGTAGAGACCTTCCCCCCCCCCCACACACACACACACACACGGGCAAGCCACGGAGGAATAGGGGTCGGATAAGTGAAAAGAACGGATAATCAAAGTGTCAGAGTTCAACCGTACCTCGGAGTTCCAGTCCGCTTTTGAGTCTCAGTATGTACATGCACAACACGCTAGTGATAAAATGATTGCATAAAGACATAATACATGTACTATATATGCAAACTACTACAATCACCAAACAGTGAAAACTAATCCTAGAAGCCTCTGTATCTTTCATCACCATTACAGCACGTTGTCACTGCGCTTGTGCAAAATGGGCTTGTGGCATCATTTCCGCTTTGCGAACATGGTCATATAATCAAGGGGTCGGATAACCGAGGATCTGATAATCTAGGGTTTACTGTGTATCTATCTATCTATCTTTTTTTCTTTTTTTTTTGAGACACGGGTTGAGTGCACTAGCACGTCAAAATCACCCGGGGACCGAACCCAGCCATTCCGCCAGCCACAAGAATTTCTTCTTGTGACTCCTGTCTGAGTCATATTTGGACAGGTCTCACGTATGATAATCATTAGTGTTGCACGAGAAGTAAAAACTGACTAAGTGAATGCGATCTATGGTGCCCCGGCCCGACTCACGCCGAGGTGCGAGGTGTACATGTTAAGTCCATCACAACCGTTTTGCTGAAATGTGGACATACACACAGACTGACTACACAGTTATAAATGACTGACTGAGTGACTGACTAGATCACGTGGTTTATTTCTTTTGGGGGGGGGGGTTATATTGGTATATCCAACAGAGGAGACAGGCGGATGTCAAGGCCGTCGTCGCCATCCTCAAAACACAAAGCGCACGGCCTATCCGGTGGTCTCCATTGGCGAGAAAAGAAATCAATTCTCGGCGGACGATGAAGGCGGGCTTCGTGCCATTCCTCCACGATCTGCCGCCTGATGGCCAACGCTGTTACACTCAATATGCTGTTAGAATTTAAAGAATTACGATGTCGCCAATAGGATGTGATGAAGGTCCAGACGACAAACAATGCGGGTGATGATAGCGATAGACCACACAAAAACGGAGCAGTCAAAAGAGTCACATCGGACGGAACGTCAGACAGGAAGCAGGTGAGAATACGTCGTAAAGAAGGCTGGAGAGACCTCGCCGACGGACGAGCGAAAATATGCTCGAGATCAGCCCGTCCGTCGCCACACGAGTTACAAGAGGTGTCGTGAGAAGGTCAAAAGAGTGTCAGACAGTCTGGAGTCGGAAGGACGCAATGGAGAAATTTGAAAGCAATATCGTTGGAATATGGGGTGTCCAGTCTTGCATCCTGAAGAGCGGAGCAAGCTGTCGACCAGCCTCCGACCAAGAAGGGAGCGTCCACTTATCCTCGGCTAGTGGTCTGACATCTCTGCATTTTGCCATCTGAACGTACATTCTCTTGGAGGAAAGAGGAATAGCCGTCTTAGGTGGAAAGGAAATCGATAACAATGACGGAGTGGCTTCGGTGTCGGGCAATGTAAACCAGACGGCTGGTATGGCAGTGTGCAGCTTATGCACAAAGCCTTTAAGAAAGTATGGTCCGACTTGATATCGTTGTTGTAATTGTGCGATCTCTTTCCACCTATTGTTCTCTCGTAAATCACCAACAGTGCACAGTCCCGCGGTCGCCATGGAACGCGAATAGAACGGTCTGCCGCTCGGATCGGTGATGTTTGGGTTGCCGAACAGAGACTGTGAAGTCGCCTCCGACAACGTAGACGGGCTAGTCCTGTCGGCACCGTTGAAGCGTCGATAGGTTTTAAGCAAGGAAAAGTAGAAAGGTGGTATGGCCGAGGAAACAGGAGATCGGTTTCCTGACAAGAGGCCACGATGGTCGGTAAAAGGACTGGCTGCTCAATCTAGCCAAAATCGCGCGAAGTACTTCCAACTGTCGTCGCCGGTACTCGTCAGTCTAGAGATCCACTGTAATTGTATAGCAGCGACTTTGTCGTGGATTACGATTCCGGCCAACCCTCCGTTGTGCCTGCTCCGACAACAGACTCGTCGGCTTATGAGTTCGACGTGATCTTTCCAGATAAATTTCCACATGGCCGTGTTGATCTCGTCGATCATTCGTGGTGGTGCCGGGACTACCTGAGCCACATACCACAATTTGGATGCCGCTAGCGTACGTGCCACATACGAACGTCCGGCGAGGGAAAGATCGCGTGGTTTCCGAAAGTGTAGTAGAAAATCTGTAGCCCAATGAGTCTCTTGAACACCAACAATATCAACGTGGAGAGAGCAGAGAAAGCGATTTAGAGCAAAACGCTTGGACGGGTTACGAAGACCATTGACATTTAAGGTAGCAATAGTTAAGACCGACATGAGGACACTTAAGACGAGGGGAAGAAGGAAAAGATGACTAGACGGAAAGAGTGGGACAGAAGGGGACAATTATTGGGTGTCGGGAAGTGTAGCAATCGACTCGGGAGCATCGCTACTCTTTCTGAAGTACGGGGAATCACTTCGCAGCTTTCTCATAACCGTTGTACCGTCGCGCATGTGATAAGGCATCATCGGTTCTCCCTCGTGAATGATTACATTCGGTTCTTTCTATCGTGATCTGCTCCGCGTCGACCTGCCCGGCGATGAAGAAAGGCATCTCGCATATCTCTGTGTCTGTTTCCTGCGTTTACTTCTTTTGGGAGGTGGTTCGACAAAGACAGGGTTGTCCTTATCGCCTGTGTCAAAGTAACTGTGATCTTGGTTAGCCGATAAGATTGCCTCCGCCCAGTCGGCTGTTCCAGAGGTCTGAAGACTAGTCGTAGCGACGGAGTGGAAAGAGTCAGCGGAAGGGTTTGTAACTTTGTCATTTACGTGAGGATCGAGCGCACAGTGCAAAGTTTCGTCGGGAGTGCTATCGTCAGCCAGAGTTGGTGCTTGTGCAGGGAGCCTGCCTTCTTCATCGTTCTGGGAAGTCAACTCTTCCCCTACCACTTCCTCGAACCCCAGAAGAAGGTCCGAGTTGTCCACTGTAACAGAAGACGAGAACGCGCCCAGAGAAGAGTCGCGTTGTTCGTCGCCGTCTAGGATGGAGTTGCCTACTTCTAGATATGGCAGTTCGGGTGTGCTAGCACACGATCTACCGTCGTATGTCCAGGGCGAGTCGGCTCTCTCGCGCAAGGGATAGGGTTCCGAGGCATTTGTGTCGACATCCATCTCTGCCTGGTAGTCGTGTGAACGAGTGTCCGGTTCGGGACAGTCTCTGACTAAATGTGATGCACTCTTGCAGCAATAGCAGTGCCTCACCATTTTCCCGCACACTCTCACTACCAGATTGTAGTGACCGATCGTGATTAGACTAGGAAAGTCGTCGGCTCTACAATCCTTAAACTTAAATAATCGGACACCCGTTTCGATGGTTGGGTGTTTCTTGCTGGTTAGTCTTCTCGTCGATACAAGTGTGCCCGTTCTGCACAGTATGGAAGTCATGTGACTATCATCCATTTCAAATGGCATCAATAATGTGACTGCTGTGTACTGAGTCTTCGGTTTTTGTACGCATTCGCAGGCAAAATGCCTTGCTTTGACGTCTACTCCGTGTGTCAGGAGTGTCTCTTTCGCTGTTTGATTCTTCAGTGTGACCTGGTAGTGATGACACTGCACTCTGGCTATGCAGCTTACTTCGTCGACGCGTACGTGTTGCAACACCACCTCTTCTACTTCGTCGTATGATACTGAGAGGCTTTCGTCTATTCGAATTCTCAGTGACATGTCGCGTACAATGTGCGCCGCCGTGTTGACTTTGACAAACACGAGCGCAGTCACTCGTACGACAGACAAACTCTGCGCACAAGATACAAAACGACGAACAGACACGCAACAGACCTGAAACAGTTGGTTGGCTGTCTGTCTGCACGACGTTTCCTCGTAGACTGAGACTTCTTGATCACGTGTCACTCGATCAGACAAAGACAATGAATGAAAATTGGCGTCAAATGATGCGTTCTGCGTATCAAACAGTAGCTAAAGACGTCAGCTACTGAAATGTGATCGACAGCTGGAACGATAAACTCTCCAAAGCAAGAAAAGACGGCAAAATAGGGAGCTCACAGAATATGTGCGCACCCTATCTACCTATCTATCTATCTATCTATCTATCTGGTTCTATTCTAGTTGATGAACTCAGCCGTGTCCAGGCGCCCACATTACTTACTTAATTAAGTTAAGCTAGAGTTTTAGCTGACACTATATGTAGTTTGCGGTATCTATCTAACGTCATTGTACTAGTAACTTTGATATCCAATGAACTTATATATCTATCAAGAAGGAAAGAACAACTCTGCTGACTAAGACCTACTGGAGACGTCGGTTCTCTGTTACACTGCAGAAACTCAATGCTCATGTGATCTTGAACATTGTCCAAGGTGGTTCTATTTTAGTTAATGGAACTCATGCGTGTCCAAACGTGCCCACATTAATTACTTGAGTTAAGTTAGAGTTTTAGCTGACATTTTATGTAGTTTGTGGTATCTATCTAATGTCATCGTACTAACTTTTAAAAAGCAAGGTTTCTATAAGAAAATTACGCTGTGATGTGCTTCCGGTTTATCACATCCGGTTTCGAGCAGTAGATTCAAGGCATGTACATATAACGTAAAAGTGAGAACAAATGTCGCATTAGTGCAAACGATTTGATGACTACTAGTGAGAAAGATGGCGGCGCTCTCAAAAAAGTTTTGCGTGATCATACTCTTCACGAGGTACAAGCGGGCAAACATCATTGTTTACAGCTACGTCAGCCTGCAGAATCGTTGTTGCATAACGGTTTAAAACAGTCTGTGTGCGTAGAACCTTCAGTATCGTATGGAGTAGATACTGGTAATGTGGAGAATGGCTTAAGACGATGAAGTTAAAGCCGTAGAATAGATGGAGCTGTCTAAATTTGAGCCTGTCGCCCCATGAGACACCATTGCTGGTAGCACCCAAAGGTGAGCAAAACAAATGACTACTGAATTATCATAGTACAAGTTCCAATGCCCGGCTTCGCCCGGGGGACAACACATGCCAGGTACTTCTCCTTTCCACTTCATAGCGCCGCAGTTGACACACACGTTTGTCATAGAGCCAATACAACACGAAAGTGGATGAGAGCCAGGTCGCATTTATAGGTAGAGATTATAGCAGAAAGTATCTAAAAATGCGTTTGATGGTATCATAGGTGATGTTGGCCATGATGATTGCAGTGAATAAAAATGTCTCGTATACACTTGCAATCGTATAGCACTCCCGGATATTGCGCTGTTCAATTGAATGAAATAAAGTCACGTGCAGTTAGACGAATCGTATAGCACTCCCGGATATTTATTTGATAACGTAATTATGGGCAGTGTGAACCATCCTCTAGAGACATGGTCACTTCTCTCCGCTGCAGGGAGTGCATACCGTCCGATGTCAGGAACGGGCCGTTTAAATTCGGTGGAGATACCGTCCAATGTCCCGTGCAATACTTACACGGATAATCCCCCGGATTTTGCGCTGTCCAAAATGCATTTAGATGAATCTATCAGAGCAGAACTGGAAGTCACATGCAGTACTCACCCAGATAATCCGTTCCCAGTATCTAACGAAGTCACGACTCGTACCGACTCTCGTCATTTCAACAGTTCCGCTGAACGTCGTCTCGTCGAAGACGTTGCTGGCGTTTCGGGGAACAGGTGCATCAAACACGGCAGCTCTTCAACCGTCGTAGACTGGCAAACGACTGTGGACATATTTTTCAAGAACCGGATATCAGCAAAAATATCTTCCATTTCCAGCATCGCACGCAATAAACAACACGCTCGGCGGGTACCGTCCGATGTCGGGAATGGGCAGTCTGAATTCGGTGGAGATACGATGCGCCGTTCCGGAGATACCCATTCTGCATGAGCGGAAGCGAGTGCGATGCCGGGAAATGGCGTTGTCGTGGGAGAAGTCAGGAAGACGACCACGGTCTCACTTTTGACCAAAATGAATTCGGCGTGCGCAAGCCAAATTCGGCCGAGATCGGACTCGCCGTCTTTGAGAAACGCTCATACGGATGGACACACAGACAGACAGACACCTCTCCTTTATATATATAGATTAAACAGTTTAGGATGATCTACAAGTCATGTCTAGTGGAATTTTGTTTAGGTGTACAACTATTTTTTAGTTGTGGTTGCTGACCTCATGTCATCAGTGGGTGTTGCCAGGACATACTTGGAAGTAATTTGACGACATTACATCACTGAATACCCAGGATTCTCTGGCATCTGCCTAACTAGATGTGTGGGTTCTGCAGACTACATACAGCAAGACTATGGCATTGTATGAAACTGATCCTCCTCAAATTCATGAGAAACAATTCTACAAACAATGCTGACTTCAACAATGCATTACTATGCTGCACAGGAGATATACAGATATACTTCTTACCATCAATTAGCAAGATGCTGTAAACTGGCTGTCATGCCTCTTGTCAGCAGATTGTGTACCACCACAGAAATGGTTCAGTGGCTCAGTTTTAATCAATTTAATTCATCACTATATGTACACTTCTATAAAGTCTAAATACAACCTACTCTTTCTTTCACATTTTTTTCGTATGCCAATCTCATCCTTCTTTGGTGTTTCTAACTGCCCATTCTCCGCATTGTCTCAATCAGTATGCACGACATTCGGCTCCATTTCGGTGCCCCGTAGCCTAAACTAAATGCTTGCACAATCCTGGCTCATCTTCAAAGCAGTCTGCTCCAAAATAACGACTACAAAAGACAGAAGAATTACTTGGAGCTTACCAGCAATCTCTCGTTTGTCTGACTTGTTCCGCCCGCTTTCGTCTTTGTTAGGGGTCTTCGGAAACTAAACGAGCCTCACACCTTCTTTCATGGTAATATAGCACCCAGCTGCCACACAGTGCCAGACCATTCTAACCCTAGCACCCACTCGAGTCTTGTGCGTTACCTAGTTCCTTTGTGCAAACGCAACATCCGTTCTCACTTTTACATCATACGTACGTACACACCCCGAATCTACTGCTCAAAACCGGATGCGATCAACCAAAAGCACATTACGGGGCAATTTTCTTATAGAAACCTTGCTCTTAAATCTAAAATTATTTTTCCCGAGAACTATCATATAGAACTTTAAAATAATTCTTGATTTTTCCGTGTCGGTGGCCCTTTAATAGACAAGCCGTTTAAAAAAGTGGCAGTCGACTTGGTGGGACCAATCTCCTCTCCTGGTGACGGCAGTCAATATATCTTGATGTTAATCTATTATGCAAACAGATATCCAGAAGCCATCGCTCTCAAGAACATCAATACAAAGACAGTAGCGGGAAGCGCTCTTCAACATTTACAGCCGAGTGGGAATAACTGAGAATCTTATTGACTTAGCAGACAATTCGTTTCGGATTGCATGAAAGAGGTGTCTAAACTATTTAGCATTAGTCAGCTTACTGTCATGCCTTCTCTTCCCATGTGCAAATGGTGAGAAGATTTAACGGCACCTTGAAACGACGCTGAGACGATTGTGTACTGAAAAGCCTAGTAAACAGAGGGATAGATATGTCAATGATTTGTTATTTGTGTACCAAGAAGTACCACAAGAGTCCGTGGGTTTTTCACCATTTGAATTAAGGGCAGGCGAACAGGATATCTGGTTTTGTTGTCTCCGCCCATCAATCCGTATATAGATGTGGGAATTTGCGTTAAAGGAACACTTCACTGATTGACGCACGCACAATAGACCAAACACTTGTTGTGTTGTGCGGCACATTGTTTTGGTCTTGCTTTCCAAGGACTACTACTAGAGCACACAAGAGACGGATCTAGACGCTTCAGGTGACTCTGAAAGTGAACGAGTACAAGTTACACTTCATAAGCGACTTAGTTGTTCACATGTTGTAGACTTCACATGGATCATCTTGAAAGACTTGCAGTCGCTCGGTCTTTCGCACTTTCCTCGTGTTTCTATCTACGAACGAAGATCAGACAGTATAAAAAGGCTTGCGTGATGCGAAAAACATACGGAAATGTGTGTCACCGCACATAATCACGTGACACAAAGTGCCTTCATTCTACAGCCGAACCATAGCGTATGTGTGCTTTTCGCTGTCGATTGAAAGTGAGTTAGTGATGCACAAGCACGTTTTACTTTTGCCTCAGTAAATATCAAAGTCTACATGAAGCGGTAAACAAAACCTACACTTGGACACTATTTGGGAAACCGCCTCGTACATTTTCGTTTTTTAACCTTAGTATAATGCTCCGCTATCAAGTTTGCTCTGAGATACTGCCAAACTTCCTAACTTGATGTGTGACCAGAAACGTCTAATGCCGAGGGCGAAGTCAGAGATGTGCGGACTGGTGAAGTGCTCCTTTAATGAACTAATTAATTTGCCTGAGTAAAGAACAAGCAGCTAATCAGCTAGTATATAATAATTACTAGTTTTATAATTTTGCACAACAGACAATAAACTTTTATAGAACTCACTCTTCCTTTCGACAATAAACATAACAGATGATTATGACCAGCACGACCACACAAACACCAGCAATTGGTGCTACAATGTATGGTATTAGCATCAAGTCGTCCGTTATATCAACAGGTACATCTTGAACACAACACACAACACTGAATGTTAATCATACACTTGAGAGAGAGAGAGAGAGAGAGAGAGAGAGAGAGAGAGAGCGAGAGAGAGAGAGAGCGAGAGAGAGAGAGAGAGCGAGAGAGAGAGAGAGAGCGAGAGAGAGAGAGAGAGCGAGAGAGAGAGAGAGAGCGAGAGAGAGAGAGAGAGAGAGAGAGAGAGAGAGAGAGAGAGAGAGAGAGAGAGAGAGAGAGAGAGAGAGAGAGAGAGAGAGAGAGAGAGAGAGAGAGAGAGAGAGAGAGAGAGAGAGAGAGAGAGAGAGAGAGAGAGAGAGAGATGGGCCTTACAGACGCCTGTAGGTTGCTTGGTTAAGTTGGATAATAACGAAAAAATTTCTATAATGTCTCCTACAAGCAGCAGTCTACTACACAATGAGCACCATTTTATGAATCAAAACAAACCATTCGAATCCAATGTTTCAGTATCATTTTGTTCTGTAAATTGCACAGTTGGACTTTCCACAGTTGCTAGATGAGCAAATACACTCAGCAGTACGTCAAACTTCAACAGATTGATCACCACTTACTGTCCTTTGGAAAACTATTAGTGAACAACAACGATGATGAAGAGGATTCTGTCCTTCCTACAACCAGTAATTGCATGGTTAATGCTATACAGCAGATACTCTACAAACCAAAAGAAACCTTTTCCTCTTGTTGCATGAAATTCAGTTGTTGGTGATTGAGCTCTAGATGTTGGTGTATAAGTTTTAGTCATAGAAACTTGAACTTTAGTTGTTGGAGCTTGAATTGTTGTTGTTTGACTTTTGTTCGTTAACGCTTGAGCTTCAGTTATCAGTGCTTCAGCTGTTTTCACTGCTGATGATCCTACTGTTGTTTTCATCGGCAAAGATGCCACTATGTATTAGATGATATGATGCTACGAGACAAATCACACGAGTCAAGATTGAAGACAATTGACTCACAATGCATTGCATGAGTTGCTGCCTTAGACGATGACTGAACAGATTCTGTACCCTTCCCTACAACATCTACCCATTACATAATAAATAAAGTCACCATGTAATTTAGAACCTTCGACTTCAGTTCCAGCAGTTTCTGGTGGTTTTGTTACTACAGTAGTCCTCACCACTGTCGTCATCGACACAAAAGATGCCACTTTATTGGAGCACAAAAATTAAGTACCTAATCACCGCTCAAACAAGTGACTACTTGCATTTTGTGGGCTGTTTTGTTGACTTGGATGATGACTGAAAAGATTCTGTGCTCTTCCCTATACATCATTAGTACCGTAAGTGATACACAATCATGAATGAACCTCATGCACTTTGGAAAAAAGATACAAACCTTTTGTTACCATCTGAACTTCAGCTTGTGTTGCTCCTATTGTGGTTGTCATAGTACTTCTTGCCGTCACTATCATGAGCACAGAAGATGCATCTACATTCAAAGTATAAAATTATAACTTTTAATATGACCACTTACACAATGTTGCAAGATTCACGTTTCTTGTTGACTTCGACAGTGATTGAGATAATGATTCTGTGCTCTTTGCTACAATAAGTAGCCAATGTTACACATGACTGTCTATACAGAAACAGCATACAAGTATACCTTTTGAGGTTGAGGCCCGAATGTCTGTTCCACCTGCTTCTGTAACATGCATCATAGTTGTTCTTGCATTTGTAGTCACAGGCAAAAAGAGAACTATTACAAAACCAAAAACCAAGTTCTTGATTGTAAATGTAAAGGTAGATAACCACGTACATGTTGAAGAAATATTTGCTGAAGGCAATTGAGAAGGTTTCTCTGCAACCAACATTAAATGTTAGACAACCTGTTGCATATCTCAACTATTATAACCTCTTGACGTTGATGCTTCACTTCCAGTTGCCTCCTGTGTCACTAAAGAGGTTACTTCTGTTGTTGCTGTCGTTGTCATTGGCAAAAGTGATGCTACTATATAGCAAACACAAAAGCACTATGACAAACAACATAAAATCTACCACAATCTCAACCCAATGGAATATCCAAGCACTATTGACATGCTCAATACCAAAGACAATCAGCTTATGATTAATTAACAGCTCATGAGTACAACTGCAAGTTAGTATACATTGTATATCCACAAAAATCTTCGTACAAGACTATTTTCATACATTTGACAAAAACCTTTCGTACGTATCTGTATCATATTTTTGTACGGACTCTAACAGGCCAATTTTTAGTGCAGGTAGTACAGTAACTGTTTTATTCTACGTGCGTCACTGTACGTATTTCATAACTTCAAAGCTAAAGCAAAGTGGTATCCATGCTTGGCTCACGACAAAAGATCAAAAAGAAAAAACTCCCACTACCAAGGAGATCGAAAGCAGCATCCGGGATTCAACAAGAGACATCGCAGTTGTGTAGAGGAAGATCGAGATCGAGATCACTCAGCACCTAAGCACAGAAAGAGAGGACAATATCATGTCTACGACAAGACTAGGGTGACCATGGCCCGAGTCGCTGAAGAATGTGGACTTACGAGGGCATGCGCTATTCCACAAAAATTCATAGAATCACAAAAGCCAACAGTTCAATCAATCCGCAATGTGTATCAAAAACAGTTACTAGTATTGAACCGACGGTCTGAGGAAATGGTAAAACTAGCAAAAAAAAGATGCGGCAGACGTCTTTCTTGAACCGGCATTGGACAAAGAAGTGATCATGATATTATATTACTGGCATGCCTTGTGAGACAGCAGCTGTGTCGTCAACTGAAGCATAGTGTTGGGGTGCTCATTAGGACTAGTTCAAAAGAACAAACCGTCACTGCTGCAAGAATCAACATCAACTGTCTGGTTCATCTTCTGTTGATGCCATTGCTAAATGTCTGTAAGAGTACTTCCAGAAACAGTTCGAGTTGAGTGACATCCTAATGTTGCAACTGGACATGCTGTATGTAGAGTTTCATTTTGACCTTTTGTAGTTGTAAAACCTGTGTACTGTTCAATAGGATCTTGTGTTGTGGTACATCATCAACATCTCTAGTGGCAATTTGTAATAACAGTTTGTCATCGAAGAAAAATTTTAGTATGCATTCTAATTTGGTACATTTAGGAGTTGTACAAACAATAAAAAAATAAATGCATGCAAAAATTTGTGGATTTACAGTAAAAGAAAACCTGTACAAACTTCGAGAAAAACGAGATTTCGTCACACCCTCTAGGTAGGGTAAGTGGGATCTTGACCCTCAACTGGGCACCCACCAACCAGTAGGTAAGTCTCAGAGAGGTACATGTTTCCGTGTAATCCAGACGATAGTAACTGGCTTATTAATATTGACTGCGTGTGCTACAAGGATTTCGCCAGCTCTGAACAGCACGCCCAGTAGATATCAATGACTACCAAGAAAGCACTGATCCTATGTCGTCATCACCCTCAAGGTAGGGTAAGTAGCACCCACCAACCCGGCAGGTAAGTCCCAGAAAGGTACACGTCTCCGTGTACTCCATATAGCACTAGTAATTGGCTTATCAATTATTGATTGTGTGTGCTATGGGGATTTCGTCAGCTCTAAACAGCATGCCTAGTAGTCTAGTCTGCAGATATCAGTCATTAGCCCCACGCCAGATCACAGAAACTCACAGACGTAGCTAAATAGACAGTGAGAAAGAACCAACAGACGCACACGCAGTAAACATTAACGTATGTTAAGGCCTTGGACTGCAAACCGAACGCTTGCTGTGTTGCATGGTGCATTGTTTTGGTCTTGCTTTCCGAGGCCAACTACAAGATCACACAAGAGACGGGTTTAGACGCTTCAGGCAACTCGTAACAGTGAAAGAGAACAAGTGACAGTTCATAAGTGACTCAGTCGTTCGTACGTTGTAGACTCCACATGATCATCTTGAGCGACTTCAAATCGCTTAGTCTTTTGCACTTTCCTCCATGTTTCTTTCTACGAATGGAGGACATACTACAGTTCAAAAGGGATTGAGTGATGCGAAAACACACAGAAACGTACGTCACTGCACACAATCACGTGACACAAAGTGCCTTTATTCTACAGCTGAACCATCGCCATATGTGTGCTTTTCGCCGTCAATTGAAGGTGAGTCAGAAATGCGGAAGCACATTTTACTTTCGCCTAAGCAAATATTAAAGTTTACACGAAGTGGTAAAACAAAACCTACACATAACGGACATTACTTTGAAGAAAACGTCTCGTACAATTTTTTGCGTTATCACAATGCTCCGCTATCAAGTTTGCTCTGAGATAGCGCCAAACTTACCAACTTAAAAAGACCAGAAACAATTAGCAAGCGAGGGCGGGGTCAGAGTGCGTGCGTCGATCAGTGATGTGCTCCTTTAAAGCAGTTAGCATATCTCCTTTCAGAAAAAAAAGGACATGCCATACAGTCTAGCAATTGCCTGGATAAGGTGCAGAGTAGTGTTTGCTCTTCTAAGGTCTTCATCTTTGTGTTTGCGAGGCCGTAGGTCTGGCAGAAAAGTGTTGTATTCATCCGGTAGCTTACTTTCTGTCTGCGCAGAGAGTCGGCTTTACAAGTAGTCTAGATATATGTTTTGATTAAACTTTTGATCAACAAATGACTGTTTTCTGGTTGGTGGTTGTATTAGGCCACACTGAAAAAATTGCCAGTTTGGGGTAACCCGCCCACCTGTGTTTGGAGGGCTGCTGGTAGTTTTTTTGCGCATGCTCATACTGAGAAATAAAATGTCTTCTGTTGCTCTGTGCATATCCGTGTCCGAGGGAGCACGCATTTTGAGAGATGGCAAGATTCTTAGTGTGTCTGGGAAATGTAGACTTCGTGAGGTATTGCAGGAGGTTGGATTAGGTGATCAGGTGGATGATGTACATAGCGTGCGAACTGTGACCACAGACACTTCCTCCAAACAAGATGCGGAGTTAGATGATGAGGTGCAGCTCCATGCCAAGTTTAAGCGTCGATACGTGTACTTTCTTTTGAGGCATCGGTCAGAAACAGAATGTATAATGTCCAGTCTAACATCTGACAGATTTCAAAACTTCCTGACTTACAGTAGGTGATCTTTTTAGCTCTAGTACCCATGTTGAATTTGTGTTATCGGGTTGTCAAACGTCGATGGTAAAACCATATCTGACATAGATATCAAAAAATCCGCCTGCCTGTCTTCTTCCACTGCATGTTACCCCAATCAGACAATCTTTTCGGTGCGGCCTTATTATTGTTGTTTATGTATAATATGTTATATAGAGTATTTAGTTTGTTGAAATGTATCATAGTATGATCTATTCAAATACACCATTTCATTCAGTAGTGACATCTAAAAATAACAAACAGAAAACTCAAACAGAAAACTGCAAGTAACACAATTAAAACACCCATATAAAACTTGTCATTTAAACACACTTTGCCTCCGGATGTATAGTAGGCGTACACCCGCTGTGATGTCATAAGAGGAACGGAAGTGGCTAGAGCACATGCTAGCAATAGAAATGTCCTACAAGAAGTAAACGTCTGGTTGTCTGCTGCTGCAGTAATGTGCTCAGAAAGAAAGTGTGGCTTTGATTCGCTTTCTCCAACAACGCCAAGACGTGAAAAAAATGGGCAACGCGAGTGAAACAAATGAGAAATCGGTGAGATGGGCCAACCACACGTTCAGACTCATCTAGTGCATATTCTCAGCCGGAATGTTTCGAAACAGAAGGATTATGTTAGTAAGAGGCTATGGGCTTTACCCGAGGTAAAAGGAGACTAAAGCCTGAAGCATCAAGCTGAGCTAAGACGAAACCCTTGCAACGTGACAACGTGAGAAGTCAACAAATAGAAGAGAAGACTGAAAAGAAGAATAAGAAATGAAGGGTAAGTCCTGTAAAATTCTAGTGATCGATAGAGTTGCTTGGGACTATTTTCTACCTACTGCTAGAGCGTGGACGTAATTAAGTTTGAACCGAAGAGATGAGCTTCTCTTGATGTTGATGTGGATAAATTATGTCGACAATGCTGAAGAATCTGATCAGTGTCCTGGTGTTAGTCCTGGACTCCAGTACGTAGCATTCGCAGGTTTATGAGTGCAAAGTTTCTTTCATTCCTTCCTATTGGTTGCAATGGCAATTGTTGTTGTTGTTGTTGTTGTTGTTGGTAGTGGTGGTGTGTTTCTGGTTTGTTTAGAATTACTGTCTATGTACTTACCATGTCTTGACAAAATGGCTTATTTTTCTTTTCTGTTCTACTTCAGACAGTAGCTTTGTTAATGAGAAATGCTAGACACATGCCATAGAATATCAAGTGCTTAAAGGGGAAGTCCAACAAAAATGAACTTAACTTGTATGAGTAGATCTTACCAAGACAAATCGATCGGTATAATTAATCCGTTATCTTTGTTTGTCTAGGAGAACGAGCGGTGTTACTGTGATGTGCAACGTCCACGCGCCTGCTCCGCGCTTCCTGGTCGATTAAGCTCCGCCCATTGCAAACGAATAAATGCGTTTACAGATGACTGCTACGGATATATCGAGAATGCCGAATGTGAATGCGAAGATTATGAAGATCTGCCTTCTTGCCGTCAGTGGTTCCTCTCTAAAGTAAAATGGTGTCGGTAGAGCTGTTTTCCCGCCAGACTTTGAACCAGAATTCCTCAATACCACAGCTTACCTACAGAACACACTTGTGCTTGAGTATTTGTTTATCCTTGTTCTTTTAATATCCGAAGAGAAACGTTCAGCACGCCGTCTGGTGTGTGCAACAGAGGATGATTCTATATTTACATCTGGGATTGTAACCTTCTACCAATCAGCGGCAAAAGAAAGTTAGCAGACTGAATGTGAAAATAGGAACGTCCTCTGTAGCACATGCCAGACGGCACGCTGAACGTTTCTCTTCGGATATCATAAAACAAGGATAAACAAATACTCAAGCACAAGCGCGTTCTCTAAGTAAGACGCGGTATTGAGGAATTCTGCTTCAAAGTCTGACAGGAAAACAGCTCTACCGACACCATTTTACTTTAGAGAGGAACCACTGACGGCAAGAAGGCAGATCTTCATAATATCTTCGCATTCACATTCGGCATTCTCGATATATCCGTAGCAGTCATCTGTAAACGCATTGATTTGTTTGCAGTGGGTGGAGCTTAATAGACCAGGAAGCGCGGAGCAGGTGTGTGGGTGTTGCACATCACAGAAACATTGCTCGTTCTCGTATACAAAAGTGAAGATAACGAAGTAACTTATACCGATCGATTTGTCTTGGTAAGATCTACTCATACAAGTTAACTTCATTTTTGTTGGACTTCCCCTTTAAAATATCATAAAAGTAATGTTCCTTTTACAGATTGTTGTTGGCTGCTTTGTATAAAATGGAAATTGCGTGAGATCACAATTCAAACGTCAGAAGGCACTATGAGACATTATAGAGTATCTCAAGTAAAAGACAGCCATCAATAATTTATAATTTAGGTTTAGGTTTCACGTGAAACATACTGTCACTGGAACTACTAATAAATGATGTTATTTTTGTTCGTAGGTTGTGAGTGTCAAAACTTCTGAAGATTATAATCAATTATCAATAATCCTCACACTCATCCTTTTGCAGCAGTTTCAAACATCGTCATAAATTAGAGTCTGAGATAATCATATTTAGAGAGGGTTTAACTGAGAAAGATTTCATTATCTTGTTTGCTCTGACCATGGGTAACTGATTCTCAAATACTCGTTTGTTTAATGAAAAGGTGAGAAGAAATCAGTTAGATTTCTGATATCAATTCATGATTCCTATTAATTAGTGAGTATGGATGGCAATACAACTCATGTTCTCTCCAACCCACTTCCAGCACAAGGAGTCTTGTGAGTTGATGATATACTGCCACAGTGTATACCAAATAGTATCTCCTGCACATGCAATGAAGCTCATCTCTTGCACGCTGCAGCAGTATCAGTGGAGAAATCGTCACGAGCAAGTCTATCATTAGAATTCTACAGGACTTACTTAACCCTTCATTTCTCACACTTTCTTTCAGCCTTTTCTCCTCTTCTGTATTTGTTGACTTTCTCGCATTGTCACGCAGTAATCCTCTCAATGGCTTCCTAGTACACAAATCGCATTGACTTCTCGCTTGTTTTCTCGCACTGCCCATTTCTTTGACATCTTAGCATTACTGGAGAAGTGAATCAAAGTCATGCTTTCTTTCTGAGCACATTACTGCAGCCAGCAGGCAACCAGAGGTGTACTATCTCATCCGACATTTCTATTGCAAGCATGCACTGTAGCCATTTCCGTTCTTCGTATGACGTCACGACGGGTCCGCTTACGCCTCAATAACTTCACGAATGTAGCTTCAAAAATTAAACTTTTCATTTTTTGGGCATGCAAACGTTAAGAACTATACAACACAACACCACCCATCACTCTTCTAGTCATACCACCCAACCCCATACATCACCTGTAGAGACCATCGTTGTCTTTACATGACTCCTCTTACTTTCACCTCCTGATGTGCTCGCAGTGACTGAAATACTATACTTAGAAGATGATACCAATTGATGCAAAAGAACTTGAAGAATATTGATGTCATTGCTAACAACAGACTCTTCCACTCCATCAGGCAGCTGTTTGTAATAAATAGTGTATGAGATGATTTGTCCATTGGTTACTGTTGGTGTCTTCCAATGTACCCGAACCGTTCCATTATCAAATTGGAAAACCTTGACATGCCTGGGAGCAGTTGGTACACCATCTGCAGCACCCAACAACACCTCTACTGTATATGCAATAAATATTTAACAAACACATGCATGCACACCTTTGGCAGTCAAGTAAGTAGTTCCAATCACAAGTCCAACAGCATTACTAGCACTACACTGATATACACCATCGTCACTTGCATTGAAAGAGCGAATAATCAATGTCAGTTGTCCTGGTGATGACTGCAATTGAAAGTGGTTTCCATCATATTCAATTCTTTCTGTGTTCTTGTACCATGTAACAAGAGGTGTTGGACTTCCACTAGCTGAGCATGTTATCATAGTATCATCTAAAGTCGTGACTGTCTCCTCTTTCAAAAATTGTGTGGTTAATGCTGGTTTGATTAGAGCTGACACATGAACTAGCTTGCTTAATTCCACACCATTCCCACTTACGAAGATAGTATAATTTCCAAGATCTGTTGGTTCCACATCTCTAACCACCAAACTGTATACCTTGAATGCATACTTTGCTGAGTCACTAATGAATGATCCATCTTTCATCCACTGTACTGACATCTGTCCAGGTATACAACCCAAATGTTGAATAACAACTTCAATGGTTGCAGCATCACCAAGATTCACTTGTACATGAGAAAGTGGAAGATGAACTGAAGGTTGACAAGGAAGAGAACCTAACGTGACATCTTGTCAACAATCCACATCATAACAGCAGATGGACACACAAACAGAAAAGCCAAAAAATCAAATAATAACAAATGCACAAACACAGACAAACACAAAACAAACATGCAGACAGACTGATAATAGACAGACACACAGATGCACATTACAAACCACTGTACACATAAACACAAAAACAACCAAATGAACATAAGTACATTAAAAACAGACAGATCGATGCAACAGCCAACTGCTCATTAACATCATCAACACATTCATATTGCATTTCACTGAATACCAAAACCAGCAAGTAAAAATGCATACTTTCTTTAATCCGAAGAGTTACATCAAACTTCCTCACTCTATACCCATTTGTAAGCTGTAGCATATACCGCCCCTCGTCCTGTTGCGTAACATTTTCTATATGTAAAGCTCCAGAAGGAAAAATAGATACTCGACTTGTACGATCTCCATCTTGCAACATTATTCCATTCATCTCCCAGGTTACAGTAGGAGAAGGGATAGCAATAGCAGCACTACCATAGAAACGAACCATGTCTCCTGGTGCTACTATCTGAGAATCAGGACGAATGAAAGTAGCCATTCCTGTAAACAAATACAAATTTCCATAACTACAAAAAAAAGTACATCCTATGGCAATGTCAGTGTGCACAGATCCACACCCACCCACCCATCCATCCATCCACACCCACCCATCCATCCATCCACACTCACCCACCCATCCATCCATCCACACCCATCCATCCATCCACACCCACCCATCCATCCACACCCACCCATCCATCCACACCCACCCATCCATCCACCCATCCATCCACCCATCCATCCATCCATATTGCATTATTGGTACAAACTATTGGATTGTATTCGATGTTGACTGTTAGACAACTAGCCTGTAATAGAGCAGCCATATGTTGAAAATATATGTATAGAAAATCCACCCACCCACCCACCCATCCACCCACACCCACCCATCCACCCACACCCACCCATCCACCCATCCATCCATCATACAATCACGGTCAAGACTGGGATGCCCAGTCTATTTGGGCTTCATAATTTTGACAGTTAGTAAATTATTATACGTATGGATTACGTTTGGTGACTGTAGCTGTCTACATTCTAGTTTAGCATATCAGTGATTTCTGTATATTTGGCTGTTTAGTTATATCTGAAATATATCCATCCATCCATCCACCCAACCATCCACCCATCCACCCATCCATGGAGAATGGGTTGTAAATTGCGAATGTGGATCAAAACTCGACGCTGAAGGTTTCCACCTACTTACTTGCAAGTCTGGCGGCGGTCCCAACTGGCAACACAACAGCCTTGTCGCAAGCTGGTCCGACTGCCTTCTCGATCTTGGTATACATCACCGAAAGGAGCCTCGCAACAGATACAGCAACAGCGATGATAGGCCTGATATCGTCGTATTTGACAGCGAAAATGGCTCATCTCTAGATCTAGATGTTTCATTCGCCCACCCCTGGAGCAAAGACTATCTGAAACGAACAGCTCGAATCTGCGGATTTGCTGCCAAAAAACGTGAGGACCTCAAGTTTTCAAAATATGATCAGGAACGTCTAGCAAGTGGTGACTCACCAGCATTCACACCTCTAGTTTTCGAGCACTTTGGCTGCTGGGGTGAGAAAGCTGTCGATTACTTAAGGGTACTTTCGAGAAAATCTAGGGATGCTGTTGGAAAATCCAACATGGCTGACTTCATAAATTTTTGGCGTAAGCGCATCTCTGTTCAGATTCAAAAGTGCAATTCAAGGGTCCTATTAAGGAAGATTGACAGGCTTACCAACTCAAGGAGACCATACAATCACGGTCAAGACTGGGATGCCCAGTCTATTTGGGCTTCATAATTTTGACAGTTAGTAAATTATTATACGTATGGATTACGTTTGGTGACTGTAGCTGTCTACATTCTAGTTTAGCATATCAGTGATTTCTGTATATTTGGCTGTTTAGTTATATCTGAAATATATCCCCATCCATCCACCCAACCATCCACCCATCCACCCATCCACCCATCCACCCACCCACCACCCACCCACCCACTGGATGCCCAGTCTATTTGGGCTTCATAATTTTGACAGTTAGTAAATTATTATACGTATGGATTACGTTTGGTGACTGTAGCTGTCTACATTCTAGTTTAGCATATCAGTGATTTCTGTATATTTGGCTGTTTAGTTATATCTGAAATATATCTCCACCCACCCACCCACCCACCCATCCATCCACCCACCCACCTTTGCTTTGTTGCTGAAATGACACGTTTAGTACAGTCATTTGCTAATGCTACTTCAATGGAAGGAATTGCTCTGAAAGCTCTAGTTATTCTACAAGTTCTTATTCTTCAAAAGTCTCATGCTCGGTCCAAATCACGTGACCATGTTCAATGTGTACAGAGAAGACTAGAGCTTTGGAAGATGGCAAAATTTGAAGAGCTACTAAGAGAAGGTCGCACATTGCAACACCGATTAGAGACCAATTTGAGAAATGTTTCAGAAGATCAGTTGTCAAAGGTGTTCAGTCATCTTGTTATTCAGGGGAAAATCAATGCTGCTCTTCGTTATCTTTCAGATAACACTAAAGGAGGTGTTCTGTCTCTTAATGCTGTGATCGATGACCAAGGTACAACTGTGAGAGAGCTATTGCATATGAAACATCTGCAACAGCAGCCTTTGAATGAAGAAGTATTATTGCAAGGTCCAGTTTATGACATATCACCAGTGATATTTGAGAAAATTAATGGATCTGCTATTCATTCTGCAGCACTGAGAACTCAAGGTGCTGGTGGACCATCAGTTGTCGACTCAACAGCTTGAAAACGTTTTTGCTGTTCATTTAAATGCCAATCAAATGATTTATGCAATGGTCTTGCAGGTTTAGCACGACGTATTTGCTCTGAATTTGTAGATCCTAAGACTGTCCACGCTCTGGTTGCATGTCGTCTTATTCCTTTAGACAAATGTCCTGGCTTACGACCCATTGGCATTGGACAAACATTTCGTAGGATTATTGCAAAAGCAATAATGAATGTTGTCAAGGAAGATGTCTGTAAATCAGCTGGTTCACTACAGGTATGCGCAGGTCACGATGGTGGTTGCGAGGCGGCTGTTCACACCATGCGCATGATATTTGATGATGATGCAGAATGCTTATTATTAGTTGATGCTACCAATGCTTTCAATTGCCTCAATTGAAATGCAGCTCTTCATAACGCTCAAATTATTGCCCAACTATTACAACTGCACTCATTAACACCTATAGAGCTGAGGTAATGATATTTACTATCGGTGGTGGCATTATTCAATCAACAGAAGGTACAACACGAAGATCCATTAGCAATGTCGATATATGCTATCGGTATTCTAGCACTCATTAATAGACTGACCCAGTTATGTAAGCAAGTATGGTTCGCAGATGATGCCACCAGAGCAGGAAGTATTGAAAATGTGAAATAATGGTGGAATGCAATTGTGAAAGAAGGTCCCAAATTTGGCTACCATCCTCACAGCCACATGCTGCACACAGTGCATTTACACATGGTATTGTTGGAAGATGGACCTATACGGTTAGAACAAATGACCATCTTTCTGAAGTCAACAAACCGTTAGAAAACGTAATAAAATCAAAATGGATTCCTGCTGACTGGTCGTTCAGCTCCTTCAAATATAGAAAGAAATATGCTTGCTCTTCCTCCTAAACTTGGCAGTCTGGGAATCATCAATCCTTATTCTTTATGTCAAGAGTTTACCAACTCACAAATGATAACAGCTCCTTTGTCAAGACTCATTCTTCAACAAGACACAGATTTGAAAAATGTTCAGAAAGAACAAAATCGCTTGTTATCAGTTGTACATCAGCAAAAGAAACCAACTATGAAAGCGATTGCAGAACAATTAGAACATGAAGTTCCAAAAGCTATGAAGCGATCCATTGATCTAGCAAAAGAGAAAGATGCCTCTACCTGATTATCAGTGCTTCCTTTGATCAAACATGACTTTTTGCTACACAAGTCTGCATTTCGTGACACGTTATGCCTTAGATATGGTTGGTTGCCTCCTCGTTTAGCTGATACTTGTCCCTGTGGTAAAAAGTTCACAATTGATCATGCTCTTGCCTGTCCAACTGGTGGATACCCAACAATCAGACACAACAAAGTAAGCGATCTTATAGCAAAGTCTTCTCTCTGATGTTTGTCATGATATTGAAGTAGAGCCCAAGTTACAGCCCCTTTCTGGTGAGAGTCTACCACAGCGCAGCAACTCGATGGAAGATGAAGCTCGCTTAGATGTGTCTGCATGTGGATTTTCGGGAGGTTGTTTTCAAAAAACATTTTTATGACGTAAGAATATTCAATCCTAATGCTCCTTCTTACAAGTCTTCTGCAATCTCTTCCTGCTACAAACTCCACAAACAAGAGAAGAAAAGTCGTTATAAAGAAAGGGTGAAACAAATAGAGCATGCCTCTTTTACTCCCCTAGTGTTTTCCTGTACTGGAGGTGCCAGCACTTTAACTTCAACCTTTCTGAAAAGACTGGGGTCTCTACTGTCTCTGAAACAAAACATTGTCTACAGCACTTCCATCAACTGGATAAGATGTCGCATTGGCTTTGCCTTATTACGCGCATCCATCGTGTGACTCAGAGGCTGCAGAACAAGAACACCTATTAACAAAGACATACTCTTGGCTTCGGCCAAGAGAAGACTACCTTGCAGTAGTTGAATTTTAGAGTTAGATATGTGTAGTACTCGTTTTACGTATGTTGCGTACAGTACCATTGCTTAATTATTTATCTTGTATGATAGAGTTCGATTTTCAAACACATCAGTTCTCTCAGTAGTATGCCCTTGCTACTGTGCCATTGATTGACAAAGTCAAAACAAATGATCTACTACTACTACTACTCATGAAAGACATGGTGTATTTGATAAGTATACAATAATAGCTACGTAGCTAACAAGGTAGCAATCAAGACCTCACTTTCTAAACAAAACACTCTACTAAAAGACTCAGATTTATCTACTGAAACAGTTTTAGTCTTTTACTGAAATAATCGGCTCTCAGCTGTCGCTGAGAGAACGTTGTCTTGAGTGTTCAATTGAAGTTGTCTTCGCATTTTGCAACCGCGTATGC
The DNA here is from genome assembly GCF_963422355.1 of Corticium candelabrum. Classification (NCBI taxonomy): domain Eukaryota; kingdom Metazoa; phylum Porifera; class Homoscleromorpha; order Homosclerophorida; family Plakinidae; genus Corticium; species Corticium candelabrum. The sequence goes on from NC_085095.1 coordinate 4,460,761, forward strand.
ACATAATGGACGACCTCAAAAGGGCAAAAGCAAGCCGGCATCTTAACAGATTGTAGTGCTGTATGTTCTGTCCTTCTTTTCAGAAAGTTGTGAGGCCAATCTTTTGATGAATGTTGTTGTCAATTGGCTGGCACCTCCAGTGCAAGACAGAATAAGAGGAGTAAATGATGCTTGCTCAACCCTTCTAATGCAATCTTCATATTTCCTCTTCTTTTCTTTTTCTTGGTTTTTGTAGCAAGAGCTAATGGCATTAGATTTATATAAAGAGGCATCAGGATTAAAAATTCTGACGTCAGAAAACATTTCTTGGAATCTTCCTCCCAGAAACCGCAGGCGGAATTGTCAAGTCTTGCTTCATCTTCTCTTGTGTTACATCGTTGCGGTAAAATCTCTCCACTTAGTGGTTGAAGAAATGGTTCGGTCTCAATATCATGGCAAACTTTGGTTAACATGGCAGCAAAAAGGTCTCTTACTTCATTATGTCTAATTGTGGGAAATCCACCAGTTGGACAAGACATTGAATGATCAATACTGAAAGATTCACCACAAGGACATTGGTCAGTCAGATGAAGAGGGTGCAACCCATAGTGAAGACAAAGTGTATCTGGAACTCCAATTTGTGTAAAGAGAATTGGTATTCGTCCAAGGGAAGAACTGTAAGCCAAGTACACACACCTGTTTCTCTAGCTAGTTCTAGTGCATGATTAAGATCTGGCATAATTTCAGATTCTACTTGTTCAGCATTTGCCTTGTTCCTATGGTGTTTCTGTTGTTTTATACTAGATTTGATATTATTCTGTTGCTGTGAGGCATTTCCCAGGTGTAATTGTTGCTGCAGTACGAGATTAGACAAAGGCTCAGAAACTTTCTGGGATTTAACATATTCGTCTGTTAAAGCAGTTGAATCAATAATTCCCAAACCACCAAGACAATCTGAAAGAGCGAAGACTATTCTCAATGTTTTTCCGGGTAAAAACGGCCAGTCAGAGCTGAAATAAGTTTAGACTGAATTGCTGACTGCAAAAGTTGTACAAGTCTGACAGATGTTCATTGCATCTAGCCGCATATGTCCACCTGCCAATAATTGCATGAATGAGAGCTGAATACGCAGCGTGCGGTTGTGATCGAGCAAACAAAGAGAGCGTTTCAATTTCTTTTGGCCCATCCTTGACCTTGTTAGTCAAAAAATTTTCACAAATGCTTCGATTACCAATTGCAGCTCCAAGATAATAGTGTCCCTCTGTTGTAATATTGATGTTGGTGTTGATGAAAGTAGACTTGGCTCTTTCAAAACACTACTACTACTACTACTACTACTACTGAATGAAATGGTGTATTTGAATACATCATACTACCATACATTTCAACAAACTAAATACTCTATAACATATTACACATAAATAACATATTATACATAAATAACAATGAAGAAGCACTAGAAGTGCAAACCCTCGGCCGGTATGCACCTTGAAGGTAAATTAGTCGCACTATGACAAAATCGTATGACAGAATCGTATGATGTGGGTAATAAATTTTGGTTGCTTGTAATGAGGTGACCCCAGAGCCAAAACAAAACATCAATGTGGGAAAACATGCACGTGCACATGTAGATTAATTAGGTGTCTGTTCGCTCTGACTTTGGATACCGTAAAACAAAAATAAATAGAGACGCACTAGCGTACTTACAGGTCAGCCGAGCCGCTTTGTCCGACAAACAGACGCTGTCATGGATAATGTTACAACCTTCGCTCGTCGGTTCTTTGTGCAGCTGATTGTTTGTGCAGCTTTTGAGGTCGTAACTATGGGCGGTTTTAGGCGTGGCATAGGTACCAGAGCCAAAACAAAATTAGATGTGGGAATGTCACAAATGCAGCTAGATTATGATGATGACATCATGTTCATCTATTGGTCGGTAATGACACCACTTCTCGTCTATTGGTCAGAATAGCTCATTCGCATCTGTGCTAACCAACTATATACGGTGGGTCGGTTGTCTGGTCATCGAACGACTACTGTACTCGAGCCCGGGAATCCAAGCCTCGGGTAATAATACTACAACCACCAACCGGAAAACAGTCATTCGTTGACTAAAAGTTTAATCAAAACATATCTAGACTACTTGTAAAGCCGACTCTCTGTGTAGACAGAAAGTAAGCTACCAGATGAATACAACGCTTTTGTGCCAGACCTACAGCCTCACAAACACAAAAATTAAGACCTTAGAAGAGCGAACACTACTACTACTGGGAAACCTGGTGTATTTCAACAAATAGTACTACAGATCTACATATAACTGACTAAAATGGTGTATTTGAATAGATCATACTACAATATATTTCAACAAACTAAATACTCTATAACATTATTATACATAAATAACAATAATACTGCCACCACCAACCGGAAAACAGTCATTAATTAAAAGTTTAATCAAAATATATATCTAGAATACTTGTAAAGCCGACTCTCTGTGCAGACAAAAAGTAAGCTACTGGATATAACTACTAGTACTGAATGAAACTATCTATCGCTGCCGTAACCAGCCATGCTACCCCTTAAATCATAAGGGGGATAATGATTAAGGGACAAAGTAGCTAAGCATTATCTACTGATAAATTATAATATATATATATATATATATATATATATATATATATATATATATATATTGAAAGCTATTGCTTCCAAAAACCTCAGCAGTCAGTGGCCTTAATTTCCACCAGGCTTTCCAAAATATGATGCAGCAACTGTCTATTCAATTATGGAAACATAACTCGAGAATGATTCATAAGAGAATTCAGCTTGAAGTACAGGACGTTAATGGTTGGGATATACCTAGTGTAATGTAAGACTTGTTAGTTTGGGGATGTTTGGGGAATTGTTTGATTTTGAAAGAAAATATATATATCTCGTTTCTTTTCTCATGTTCATTGGATGAACGTGATCAGGTCAGTACAGCAATATGCAAGCACAACATAATATATATATATATATATATATATATATATATATATATATATATATATATATATGATGGCATGTCCACTGATAACAGTGATGACTCGAATACATACATACATATATGTTTAGATTGTGATGACTTAACTGGCTTGTCTTTTATTTAGTGGTCTAGACATCTATGTATAGTTGTACTTGAAGAAATAATATATGATTCACTATATACATATAATATATATATATATATATATATATATATATATATATATATATATATAATATATAAAGCTCAAATTGTCTGTCTGTGTGTGTGTGTGTGTGTGTGTGTGTGTGTGTGTGTGTGTGTGTGTGTGTTCGCATTTGGCGGCCACGTCTTTTGTCCGTTCGCAACCGAAATCGGCACGCACACTCGGCATGCACAGAGGAAGGTTTGCATAAAAAATTAATGCACCGGGTCCCCTCTGGAGGTAACGACCCACGCGTAAAATTTCTCGATGACGCAAACGCTACACATTGCAGTTCATTCAAACACACGCCCACACCAGTCCCGTGTAGACTGTATGCATCGTCGTCCTTCGTAAAGCTTCGAGCAATCAAATATCTCTTGCCGACGAAACTTACTCTTCTAGCGCTTTCGTTTCTCTTCAAATTCCGATTGCATTTGCACCGAATCCAACCTACACATTTTCTGCAGCAAGCGCTACACGGGGAGTGTGTCGATTTCTATCGAAACAAGCGCGAAGAGCAAGATTCGAATTCATTCAGCACATCCGGGATCTTGCAACAAAGATTGCACGTGACGTGTCCACAGACCTATCTTTACACTACAGTCTTGCCCGTACAAAGGACGGGCCATGGATCCTAATATATATATATATATATATATATATATATATATATATATATATATATATATAACTAAATGTCCCATATGGGACAAAAAAACATACATGAAAGACAAGTATTATTACTGGATATGTCAAACAAGTGCACTCTGGTCCAAAGACGACAGAAATACATGATTTGTAAAGATTTATAGAGAAGGAAGTAGAAAGTGCGATGATGAGAAAACAAAACAAGAGTACAGGACATTGTGGAAGCAGCACAGGCAGAGGAATAGACACGATGAGCGCTGAGTGCTCAAAGAGCAGGGTGAAGGTGCGACATACATCAGACTTCCGAATGACCATGTTGTCCAGCCAGGAAGAAGGGAAAATAAAGACAAGGCGACGTTTGAACAGGATGACAAAAAATTTCCAGGTTGAATAACCCTGGTCATCAACGATGTGGAGGTCAGATGACAGAACCAGAACTTTCTTTGGTTGCAGGATATGCCGTCTACTGGAAACGGTTGTTTGGAAGATATGACTGAAGATACACAAGGGGCGAATCCTCCTCTGATGAACAACTCGGGACTCTTTAAAGGAGAACTCTCACCAAATACTAAAACTTGTTGAAAGAAAGATGCAAGGCTTGGTATCTTCCTGCAGGAAACCTACGGTCCCAGAGAGCCACAGAAGCAGAGAATCAGCAATGAGTTGCTCAGACGATTCCCCGTATGTACGCAAAGTCTTACTCTCTCGAAGCAACTACTTTAGGTTTTGGTTAATAAATCACAACTTGACACCATATGTCTCCCAATCCTTACCTTGAAATGTGCACAGATATCGGTCTTCCTTGCTAACCAACAATCAGTTACGCATATGCCACATACGAGTACTACATACGCCTACGCTGGTAATTTCAACGCTTTATTTCTTCGTTACGGTAAACTTCTGCAGTAAACGGTTGCAAAGGGTTGTGCCATGAAGTGACAGCTTTCATCTAAGAGATAGTTGATTTTGGTGAGAGGTCTCCTTTAACCAGTCTGTACGAAGCACTAGCAATTTCATGTCTGATGATATCGTTTTGAAAGCCATTCGATCGGCTGAGAGAATTTGTTGTCACCTTCAACAAGAATTCATCCTGTTTCAGGCCTTGATGAATGAGATTATAACCCTTCCAATTACCACCACTTGTCACATTCCTCGCTCTGTCCGCCCCTTGTTTGCTGAGGTATTAGCTAAAGAATTAAGGCATGCTAAATATGATGGTGTGTGGGGATTTGCTCGCCTTTTCTTACTGCCGAAAGCTGTCCTTCGATGTCCTTCAAGAGGAGGAAAGAAGAAACGTCATGTGGTAAAGCAGAACTGCTTTCACGCCTTCAGAAAGGGCAGACAGGGGATCTTGTTGGTCTCTAGGAAGATGCTAGAATTGATGCCAAGTGCCATAACCAGAAATCCAAGCATTTCACAGTCGCTGGAGCAAATGCCAAGCGAGCTCTGCGTTTGGCTAGAGAAGGTCGATACAGCAGTGCCATGAAAGCACTTGGTTTGTTGAGCTGTGCTCCTCTAGATGACACTTCAGCACTTGATGAGTTACGTCAGCGACACCTAGAACATCTACTTCCTGAATGGAATGAGGATATTCCACCCCACTGACTGTTTCCTGTGCTTCAGTTTTTGCTGCTCTTCGTGCTTTCCCTCCGGCTACTAGCCCTGGCAGTTCAAAAATTGTGCTGTCAGCATATTCTAGATGCTATTGATGGAACAACCACCCCTTCTGCAAGAGATTGTCTAGATCGGCTAACACATTTCATATGTTTTCTTCTTTTTGGTCAAGCAGACACTTGGTTAGCTCCTTGGCTTACAGGAGCACCACCAACTGCTCTATACAAGAAACAAGGCACAATCAGACCAATTGCAGTAGGAGAAGTTTTAAGATGCCTTGCCAGCCGCCTCTGCTGCATGGCAGTTCGATCAAAGTTGCCAGATGTTTTCATTCCCACTGGCCAAGTTGATGTTGGCATTAAAGGAGGGTTAGAAGCTGCTATCCACTGTCTTTCCAGCTTCATAGAATCACATGTGAACGATCAGGATCTCTGTTATCTGAAAATTGATTTCTCAAATGCCTTCAATGAGTGTAAGCGACGGTCCTATCCCCAACGTGTACATACTCAATTTCCGGAGTTATTCGCATGGTCTCAATGATCATAACACTGAGAACTTCGCTTTGGGAATGATTAGATCATCAGAGTGAGTTCAGCAAGAAGACCCTCTGGGTCCTCTTCTTTTTTCGTCAGTTATCCTGGAGCTCCTTGATGATATTAATGATATACCGGATCTGCACCTCCAGCTTTGGTACAGTGCCACCAGGCATATCTGGCCATCTGGGGGTCCAAAAGTCAAAAACACACCTAATTCAAATTTGGCGTTCGCAATTGCGTTGAAATTTGGAGACAAAGAGGAGAAACAAAATCTGTTTCTATATTCAATTTCTTGTTTGAAAATGATCTCCCTACGGGACTCCCATTTGGGGAACTGTGATGTCGATGTTTAGAACATATCGTCGCATTTCTCGCTGTCAGAAAGACGCACGACTCTAAAATTTAGTCCAAAGCTTTGTTATATTGTTTTATTAAAAATCATAGAGGCGATTTTAAAACAAAGCTTCTGCTTTGCAGATATTCATTGAAAGGGTCCCCGGAAAGGGTGTTGTTTAGTCGTGTTTGTCCGTTGAACAGCAACACTTGGCAATGAACGTACACGAGTACGTTATTCAGACGTTGGAGCAAAAATCATTGAGGCGATTTTCAAAAGACGCTTTCAATACGGAGTTATAACACAATGAAGTTGTTGTTCTAATTGCTATACCTCTAATGCTAATAAAATAATTATTACAACAGAATCTTCACATAATGTGTAACACTACTTCAGTTCACTCAACCTAGATTACAAGGACAGCACAAAACAATAAATTCTTCACATCTAGAGCTTGTCATCTGATCACGACGAGGAAGAGTAGCGAGCCAGTCACGGATCAGCTTGTCGAATCTCTCGTCCGTGCCGGGATCTGCATCCTGGCAGTCCATAGAAGTCATAAAAGTCTTCACAGGATCTTCAGCAGAAGAAACAGAGGGCAACGGAGTGGCTGTCTCAACGTCCCTCAAAAGGGGAGCCTGCTGTTCGTCAGCAAGCCATTATTCCATCTCCGTTTCCACTCAGATAGAGCCCGCCATCAATTCTCGAATACTTCTCGCTTTCAACTCCTACACGAATGTTCCACATCAACCCGAACATGTAATGCAAATAGCAACTGTTGCATGGTTACGCCCAACATGCAAACAACCTTGGGGCGGAGTCAATTATGTCAACCAATCAGCGATTAGCCATGCCTATTCTTCAGCTAATCAACACACTGCATTTCTATCTTCTTTCCAGAATGTTCTATAGACCTGTATATAGATTACTGAAGTGACCTCACTCTAAGGAACACGCGTGAGTGTGTTTGTGTGTGTGTGTGTGTGTGTGTGTGTGTGTGTGTGTGTGTGTGTGTGTTGGCGGCATTACCATAGCTCCTCGGAATTCCACTGTAGGGCGCGTGAAAGTTATGGCCAGATATGCCTGGTGGCACTGCACTTAGATGATGGCACCTTCGTAGCAAAACGCAGTTCTGTTGCTGCTTTCCTGGACTTACTGTCATCAAAGGGCCCATCGCATGGCCTTTACATTAATAAGAAGAAATGTGAGGTATTCTGGCCATCAGATGACATTTCATTTCCAGAGTTCCCTGGAGAGGTCATACGAATCAATCAGGGTTCAGAAGGTGCAGAGTTTTTAGGGGCTCCAGTTGTCGGGTCTGATTCATTCTTTAATCAATCCTTTCCCAAACGAGTGGACAATGTTCTCTCCTGTCAGGATCATCTCTCTGAACTCGAAGACCCCCAAGTAGAGATGCACCTCCTACACAGCTGTCTTAGCCTGTGCAAATAAATCATCTAATCAGAACTGTCTCCCAGGGAGAGTGACAGAACAACTTAGCCGGTTTGATCATGGTGTGCATCGTTGCCTAGAGAAGATGTTCAATTCGTCTATGTCTGACGCCTGTTAGAAACAGGCAACCCTACCAGTCCGTCTTGGTGGCCTTGGTCTAAGAGAAGCCAGCAGAACAGCTTCAGCAGCCTTCATTGGAAGCTGTAATTCAACTCGCAAATTATTAAGTCAATTGCTTGGCATGCTACATCATTTGTGGATGGCAGTGAGCACGTCAACCTCGCCTCATTTGACCAGAATTTGATAGTCCCTGGTGAACTACCAACTCGAGAGATTTTAAGGAGAGCACTGTCACACTATGAACATATTGATTTCAAGGCTTCTAAACAATGCGAATTCCAAGCCGTTCTCATCACTGCTACGAAAAATCAAGGCTGAAAGTAACTTACGAGATAAAGCACGTCTCAACTCAGTCTCTGCCAGACAATCCGGGGCATGGCTTGTGGTAATACATAACCAGAAATTAGGCCTGGTCATGTCTCCTCAAGAATTTATGGTTGCTCTTCGTATGTGGCTTGGCATTCCTATGTTTCCATCTCCTCCTTCGTCCATAAGGTGTCCTTGCGATACTGTCATCGATCCAGATGGAGATGATGTCTTGGGTTGTGGTCATGGCTCACTAAGAAATAAAAGGTATGACACACTTTGTGACGTCATTTTCAACACAGTTCTTGTTGATAACCGTGATTGCAAGAAGAAGCAACGGTGCAACAGCCACAACAATGCCAGACTAGGGGCTGCGTTTCATCCTGACTTCCTGCAAGGCCGAGTTGCGTATTTTGATGTGACCGCTAGGAATTCCCTACAGGCATCATATCTCCTAGAGTCAGCCACCCAACCAGGAGCAGCAGCTGCTGGAGGAAACTCCCAGAAGACTGCATGGTATGAAGATGAAGTTAACACAGCTGGATGTGATTTCTATCCTCTAGTTGTAGAGACACTGGGAGTTTGGTCTCCTAGTTCTTTAGAGATTTTAAAAATTATAGCAAGAAGAACTGTTTTACCTACAGGGGCAACGGTCTCTAAAGCTATCCAGCATTTACTGCAACAACTTTCTTCTAGCCTTTGGCGGTATAATGCTAAACTGATCTTGAGCAGACTAGCCATCTGTAATGTTGACAATGTTATGTGGGAGTATGTGTGATTTGTTTGCCCACTGTTAGTGGGTAAAATGTAAAAAATAAATATAAATACACACACACACACACACACATACACACACACGCACGCACGCACACGCGCGCACACACACACACACACACACACACACACACACACACCACACACACGCACGCACGCACGCACGCACGCACGCACGCACGCACGCACGCACGCACGCACGCACGCACGCACACACACACACACACACACACACACACACACACACACACACACACACACACACACACACACACACACACACACACACACACACACACACACACACACACACACACACACACACACACACACACACACACACACACACACACACACACACACACACACACACACACACACACACACACACACACACACACACACACACAGTACACACACCAAACACAAGTCAACAAGCAAACACACAACAAAGTAAAAGACATGACTATACACAAATGGAGAATTATATTACAATCAAGTTAGCTGTACTTAATTAATATGTTAAAGTACTCAGCTACTCACTGTAAGATTCAACGTCAGCAGGCTCACTAAACACAGCACCATCTTGATTTGTTGCAATGCACTGATATTGACCCACATGATGTTTGTAAACTCGATGATCAAACTGGAAAGGTTTGAAAGAAATTGTTCCACCCTCCACTTCTACATTACCTCGAATTATCAAGTCCTCTCCATTGCGCAACCATCTGTATGTTATTGGTAGCCTGCCAACAGCTTCACATGTCAACTGCAAATTTGTATCTGGTGCTGCAATTGTGGACTGTGGATGCTTGGTAAAATACAAAGGTGCACCTGTTCACACAAAATACCAAACTGTGAGTATTGCATTTAGCTAACATTTGTTCTATCGCTGAAGGGGAAATTGGGACACATCTGTAGCTACCTACCAAGTTGGCAAAACTTACATTTCAGCATATAGGCAAACAGGTGGTAGGCAGTGGCAGATTTCAATGGGGGGGGGGGGCACTGGGGACACGTAAGGGATGTAAGGGAACTAATAACAGATAAGATTTAACTTATTAAGATGGTTAAGATGGGTACTATAAATTGACAACCACCAATATAAAGAATAACAAAGGTAGTCTCCTGGTGATTACTACACTCGTTCGTTCTGCGGCTACAATACAAATAACAGGTAAGCAAAATCAGTAGAACACAGACAGCATTCGATCAGACCATGCAGGAAAGAGAACGTGGTACGTAGATTAAACCAGAATGAGACCAAAACACACAAAAAATTTGGCGGAGAAGCGAAGGTAAAGCGCTGCAACTACTGCAGTGCTGGGGGCAGACAACAAAGAGACGCACAAACAGAAGACCTACTGTATCACACTCTAGTGCTACGTCCAACAGCCCACCCACATATGTGATATTTTTACCAGCGTAGACATACCAGAAGGAGCAAACAAGGAAGTAAAAACTTCCGTAGCTGCGTGAAACAGCGTATCGAGTATGATCATAAGCATTGTAACTAGAGCACCAAGTTTTGTCATTCCAATATATCAACAAACACGCCGTTAGCACCGAGTCATCTAATCTCCACTGAAGTATGTAACGTTACACGCTACACCTAGGTCTCCCACATTGCAATCGTTACACATGCACAATTCGAAAGAGCAAGCGAACAGGCCAGCGTAGCAAGCAGAAAGAACAGCTCATGGCGCGATACTCGTCAACTGCCTTGTCTCAGAGCTTGCCACAGATGGTTAGCCTACTAAATCTTATTGCGCTTTCTACATGATTCCGCTTTTACATCCGCGTAGAAGCCGGACATCGACAGTGCAACTACACAGGTAACTTTTATTGTTCCGTAATGATTCCAAGAGCAAATGTGCAAACCAAACTAAGCTTGACACTTGTAGCAACGTTGCGGCACCTGTGTATCGAACCGTGTCGACTTACCTCGAACCGATGATATTGTGAGGAGGCTAATGAGGCTGGACAGTTTGAGCAGTATGCCTGCGTACTCACAGGCAGCTGACATGTTCGTGTGTACGTAGCAGCCCGTCGACAAATTGGCGCAGACTCAATTAGCAGAAGTCACGAGCGCACGTGACGTGTGTGAATCAAGATGGCGACGATTCGGTTTTTGACCGAGAGAATTTTGTTGCAGACACGATGTCAAGGACCAGGTAATTTCGTAAGAAATGTAGCTGCGCTACATTCTATAATCGTTATTTATAAGAAACTGAAGAGTTGAGACACACAGACACATAATTGTGTTTACGGCAGGATCTCTCATTTGCTCGAGACTTTCTACCATCGCTATTGATAACTTGAAAGCAGTTGATGTGAACAGTAGCGAAAGAACGGAGTCGAAACCCAAGAAACGAAAAGGAATTCACATTCATAACATCCACGCACCACCAGATCGCATCCCCTCGTGTTCTGAAGAGATGAAGACCAACCTGATGGATTTTTTGGAGCGTAAAGACATGTATCTTCGCAGCAGGCAACTAAACATTGCGGATTTCTGTGCTGGCAGCCTGATGGCCGTGACAAGAGCAGATCCTCACTCACGTTCAGGAGAGTCACGATTTGTAGGAATCTGTATTGCGAGGCGTAACAAGCGACTCGGTTCGACGTTTGTCTTGCGGAATGTCATAGCTGGAGAGGGAGTAGAGCGAACCTTCGATCTGTATTCTCCTCTAATTAAGTCGATAGAAGTTCTCAAGCTAGAACGTCGAAACAGAGCAAAACTGTACTATCTCAGAGACAAACCAATGAAACAGAGCTTGGTGAAAGAGCAAACGAAAGCAATACCAGTTAACGACTCAGACGCACTACCACCTCGATACAGGAAGCGAAGAAAATAAAAGTTGTGCACAATTTTTTCTATAGAAATGAGAGTAAGATTAATTTAACAGTTGAAACTATAGTATGGCAAACACTCGTAGAGAGTAGAGTATAAGAAAAGTACTTCATCAGGATGTAAGAGGGCCAGTACAAAGCTCTTTTCTACACTGTTATCATTCTTCACTAGTGACTAATCCCGGCCTTCTTTACTATATAGACGCCAACAGCAAGGACATCCTGAAGAAATGCTTTCAATTAATTATAACGAATGTATAGAAGATACAAAATGGTTGACACCTCGTGTGACTTGAAACCAGCTGCCAGAAATTCGAGTTTGTTTTGTGGAGAGAGAGAAGGCAGCAGGCAGACGGAAGCATTCTGGCAAATAATCATAAAACTAAAAGAGTCCTCACAAATACACATAACAAAGAAGGTTACCTTCCAGCTGACTCTTCCTCCACTGAAATGGCATGAGAAGTTATACTGGGTGACAGCAGGTAATTCTCCCATTGTCATACTTCCATGTGTGTCCAGTTGCACTGTTAGAATGAACAAGTTTGCTTCACAGCCGTCCATTTTGTGAGCTGGTGTAAGAGAGAAGGCAAAGTCTAGCTTTTGCTGCTCTGATGGTATACGTAATGTTGGAGGCAGAATAGCTGGCATGACCAGAGCCTCCTCCTCTCTACTGGCGATCTCTCCAGCCTTTACCTCAAATATTCTTGTTACTCTATGATGACCAATAATCATTAATTCAACAGTTACTAAATGGCAATGTTGCATACAAATATCACCCTTTTACTACTTTAATTGTTAAATAATAAACTAACAAGCTAATAGCACATCTTAGCACTAAATATGGTATGCTGAATCCATACCGTTTTGGTCTGATGTTTTTCATAATTTGTCAAGGTAAAATGATTGGCCGTGTGGCTATACCCCCATTTAAATTCGGACAATTTTTAGGGGCCATCCATATTTAAAAAAGACATTTTACAAAAAAAACAAAAACCTTTCATTTGGGGGTGGGGTAAATGGCCGTTTCGTTCTTTAGACCGGAAGTACAAGTGGCTAGCGTTATGGCCAACTTGACAGGTGCTTTGCAAGTACAGTACACTGTACTCCTAAAGGAACAATAGAGTGTAAAGTTAATGACTAGACTCGAGCCAGTCTCTCCCCGCCTTCGTCATTCCCCAGATTGTCAATCCTCGTCGAGAATTGTCAATTGACAATCCGGGGAATGACGAAAGGAGAGACAGACTGGCTCAAGTATACTAAAGTAGTCAAATTATGGCCGGTTTGAGAAATACTCGATAATTGACCACTTTGACACCTACAGGTCTTATTTGAAAGATGGCGGTAAAGCAACAAGTGTCTCTTCTCAACAGGGAAGGCACTGTCGCTCGGCCTTCATTAAGGCAAACCCACTAATGACTATGAGAAGGTGGTAGAAGCATTGTGGCAGATGACGATGACAGATGTGTTGTGCTAGAAATGGACATCGTTAGGGTATATCGTCTTTAACAAGATTTTATATCAGTGACATCACAGATTGAAAAGTGTGAACATCTACCCTTTCGTTTCCGGGATGGGTAGAAGGTCTGGGTAAAACGAAAAGTTATTGTTTTTTTGTAAAATGTTGATAAATATGGATGGCCCCTTACTTGCAAATAATTGGAAGATGGATGCCTATCATTGATTCATTGACAAGCTATCAAGTATCATGGATGAAACCACAGCTGCCATACATTGGCATAATGTCTTGTATAGAGCAGATTCCCACGCTAATACAAGTTCATGTTTAATCAAAGTATTAGCTGCCACAACTCCATTTGCACAACAAGACTTGCCTATACCCCATTTACACGAGCACTTGTAAGTGGGTTGTGCTAGCTTGGTTTCTAGGGTACGTGTAAACACAGGCTGAGCCATGCTGAGCCGTGCCAGCTCAGCTCGGTATTTCTAGCGGGCCAGCATGGGCCAGCCCGGGCTGGTTCAGGTCAAGTACATCATGTAAACACATAGCATGCTGGAAAACGAGCCGTGCATGCTCATCTGGTAATCTCGCGTAGCCAGACCCCTTTCTGCCGCGTCATACTTCCACGCAAAAATGGTAAATGGTACAAATAGCATGCAGCGAGATTGGGGACTCTTGTCTTATCCAATTATAGGGCGACCACGAAGTTTTTAGCTTTTGACCTCTGTTGCAGCATGCACGCAACAGTCACCTGGCGATAGACCTACGATGTCTCGTATATGTCCTATGCATTCTCTATATGACTGTTGTAAAGCCATAGAGAAAATACGTGAGCAGCTTGGCTTTAGTCCATTGCAAACATGAGCTATGTCAAGCTCAAGTAATGCACGTTAATGACACGCATTGGCTTCCTTCTACAGAGTGTCGTGTAAACGTGGGCTGGAATACTGGGCTGGCACAGGCTGGCGCAGCTCGGCTCGGTTCGGCTCCGTATGCGTGCTTGTGTAAACAGGGTACAAGTCTGTCAGGAAGAGAGAAACAAGAAGCAAAGTTGGGGCATGTCACATAGACGCCATCATCTTGGGTGATGATGACATAAAAGTGTCTTACCTTCCTGCATGTCTCGCAGCGGCTGAAGAGGACGATGGAAACTACCTGTCCATATAACTTCGAACCTGTTCGAAATACTGAGTGTCAGGAAGTGAGTCTGGCACTAGTGACGACGACACCTCTCTCCCTGATACGCGTACGAAACAAATAGACGTAAATTCATTCCGTACACGTATCAGGGACAAGAGGTGTTTGGTTATCATCATCACTAACGCCGGACTCACTTTCTGACACCTCTTCAGCATTTCGAACAGGTTCAAAGTTATACGGATGGATATTTCCATCGTCTACTTCAGCCACTGCGAGACATGCACGAAGGTAAGACACCTTTACGTCATCATCCAAGATGGCAGTGCCCATGTGACATGCCCCCAACTTTGCCTATTTGTTTCTCTCTTCCTGACAGGCTTAGGCCAAAAGTTGGTTGTGCGAATGGAGTTGTGGCAACTAGTACTTTGGTTAAACATTAACTTGTATTAGTGTGGGAGTTCTCCTTTCAAAAAACATGAGTCCAACCAAATATAAAAAGCCATTTACCAAAACAAAGAATTAGTTAGCAGATTGAGCAAATGCAATCACAAATCTACAACAAACTGTTACATTATTATGTAAACAAGAGAGCCTACCTTGTTGTGTGATGAGTGATCAGAGTCTGTACATCTAAATGATGATTCCGCTGTGCATAACTCCATGCAGAATGATCGAAACTTGACTCAGCTCGAAAGTCTGCTCCCTTCCTCAACAGCAAGCTGACTGTTCCTATGTGCCCCTTTTTGGCTGCCTACCAGATGACACACATAAACATCCAAAGTCATAGAAAATCAAACAAAATAACTAATTAACCTTCATTAAAGCTGTTTCTCCTGTCTGCTGTGCAACATTCAGATGTGCACCTGCTGATATCAAAATCTCACAAATATTCTCAAATCCCTATACACAATAACTCGTTTTCTTCAACAGTCAGTACATTACTCTGCTTTACAAATTTGCCTGCTCTGCAGCAACCATAAGTGATGTTGATCCATTTCTTTGTTTTGAATTTACATCAGCCTCTCGACTAAGAAGGGCAGCTATCTCAACTTGACCTTCCATGGCAGCCCACATCAACAAAGTCATTCCACTGAGACCATCTGCCTGATCCAAATCACACTTGGCATCTACTGCTCGGTGTACAACGTCAACATCACCGTCTCGAACAGCTTGTTTCAACTGAACTAGAACAAACAGTAAAATTACAAGGAAACACAACAACAAACTAAAGAACAAACCAAAAGGAATGAATTCTCCAGTTGTATCATTTCCACTTTTGCCGTCAGTTATTTCCTGTGACACATAAACACATCATTCAACAAAACATTCATTAGAAAAAATCACTGTCATACTAGATCACAGTCCTCATGAGGAGAGAAGTCATCAAAGTCAAACTCTAAATCGTCATCATGTGCTGGTTGACTGCCATCATTATCATGATTTTCTTGAAATGTCTGAGAACTGCCTTCAGTTTTTTCAACATTAGCAACATTACTACCTTTTGTATCACTGGTTGGTTCTGTGTCTAGAGTGCCAAACAAAGGTAGTGAAACTGTTGTAGGAACTGTACTATCTTCCATACAACTCTTGCCTACACATAGTACAGAAGGACCACTTTCAAACACAATTCCTCCCTGAGAGCTTGACAAGTCGATACCATTCTAAAATAAATTATTGAATTACATTAAATGTTCTAAACAATCTTTAACAGTTTACTTCAAAGCAATCAGCATTGTCTGCTTGTTTCTGTACATTTGTTTCCGCATCAATTTCCGGCTTTGAGAACTTGTCAAACAATCCCCTGCTCAACACAACTTCTGATTTACTATTCTCCACCAATCCTGTATAGAAACAAAGTATCATCAGATTACAAATCAGTGCCACAAGAACACAGAAAGAATAGAATACCTCACGCTTACTCTACTGTGTAATACAAGCCCTATGGCTTCAATTAAATTGTACAAGTGGGGATGGTATTTTCCATAGTAATAAAATACAAAATTTGTATTTAGTCGGCATATACAGAAAACAACTACCATCTATTTGCTTCAAATACCGTACTACACACTAAAGTAGCAAGTTGCTTCACTTGTCAATTGTGAATTACCCTACTACTACTAGTCACATGATCATTAATTTACACATGTATTTAACTAATGTACAAAATCATTACACAATAGACCATTTGTACACATCATTACAACTTGTCAATTACTTGTCAACTACTCTACTGCCAGCATTGATTTCTATAGTCTTGTAGTCAATAGGCACCTTCTGTTGAACCTAATTCCAGCCTATGAGCAATACAGGGTGGGTTTTCTACTTAGTCGAGGTCTTTATAGGCACCAAAGCCTGACCAGTTTTCAAAGTGTACTACTGCCACCTACTGTTTGCCACAGACCCCAGGCTTCTGGTATAATTGATTAAATAAGTGACGTTTTTGGGTGCTAAAGATGGCTTGGCCTCTAACGAGCCATTTTGGTGGTAACTACTATTATTTGTTGATATGGGATTGTCTGGAAAGATGATAGTGTCATCAATTAAAGGAGAGACTGCATGTATGTAGATGCTGAATTGGAAGTCTCAGTTACAACCAAATGTTGCTCCAACTCAGCACCAGAGCAGCCCCATGTATTACAAAACAAATTTGTCAGGACACCTCGCACATCCTGGATGCACAAGTCCCTAGTGGAAACAGTTCAAGTGAGTTGCCTTCTTGAACTCATCTAAGCTAAACAATTTTAGTGTGGAGGTAGTGGAAACACAGCCTAAGTGGAAAGTGGTTGAAATTAAAGCCCTGGAACTGGAATTTCAATAGAGATTATATCTGAATGAATTCTGTTCATAGTTTCCTGTGTCAGTTAGAAAGTCCAACACTCAGGAATAATATTGTAAGTGATACTTTGTTCAGTTTACTGTTACTGCTAAAATTTACAGGAAGGCCACTATTCACTGCATGTTTTAGTTGTTAGTCTTCATATCATCCACATGCAAATAACTCTCACATGTAACATGCTATTGCGTATAGTAGACACCTGTTCTGTGTTTCATCCTAGTAGTGTATTTTTCAGCGTAATTTGAATAAAAGTCATATATTGGAGTTGACTGTTGTTCCGACTGTATGTACAGCCTCTAAATAACGGCGTAATGGTAATTGACTGCCTGCCCACAGCACTTTCTGGTGAACATCCCAGTGAGAAACCAATATGCAACAAATCATGGCCTAAGTATATTTACTTGTCCACCTTTTTCAAATAGACATAAAACATCTTGTTTAGTAAAAAAAAAGCAAAATTTAGCATGATACAAACCTGACATGAGCACATCTAATCGTGTAGTGAACCCTTACTGCAACATCGTTTATTTCTACCTACATACTTACTTGAGGTCTATGCATGCATGAACATCCTCTTACCATCTCCTGCTTTCTTTATCTCAATTCCCATGTTTCCGTCATCATGGTCATCATCATCATCATGGTCATCATCATCATCATCATCATCATCATCATCATCATCATCATCATCATCATCATCATCATCATCATCATCATCATCATCATCCTCATCACCATCATCTTCATCTTCATCAATGAGACACATCCTTTTTCTCTTTGGTGATACAACTACATCTTTATCATCATCCAAATCAGAGTTCACATCAAAATCAACCATTGTTTTATCAGTCCTGTCTTTGGCTAATTTCTCACTTTTGCCAGTCTTTATATTCACCTCCTTTGAGCTTTCAATATTTCCAGGTTGTGTCCGAAATGCTGATTCTAATTTGTATTTTTTAGGTCTTCCTCTTGGACGACGAATAGGTTCACCCGTTACAGGATCAAAACATTGCTCGCGTTTAATACTTTTTCTAACTCTCCTAGTTGGACTAACGTATTTGTTTGAACCCTTTTCTTCCGATACAGCAACTACCTTCCGAGTTTCACTTCTTGTTCCACCCATCATCGTCAGTTCTTTCAAAGTGAGAGGAAACTCATCATCGCCTTTATTCAAAGCAATGCCAGGTGCAGGATCAAAATAAATGTCTTTAGCTTCCTGTTCTATAGAAACTGTTCCAGCCGGTTTCGGTTTCAAACTGTTTAAACTATCACTGATATTCAAATTTTCCTGACTAGAGTTATTGACGACGACTTGTCTCGCCTCTAGCACGCACTCTTTTGGCCCACCATCGTATTTCCCGGATGAAAATATCTACAGTAAAAAAACGCGTTCATAATTTTAGAAGCAAGTCAGCAGGACGACAATTAATTAATTAATAAATAACTATTGAAAGTCATACGCACAAACGAGTCGTCAGAATTGACCGCATCCCTTTTGTCGAACGCTCTGGCAGTAGACTATGCCCAAAACACCAACATAGTTTCAATCAATCGCTAGTCATACATGAACAGCGACGTGACTTGTCAACCTTTGCCTTCGTCTTCTTTGCCTTCCTCTCGTTCTCATCCTGCAGGAAATCTATACACTCTCTTACACTCTTTCGACAGCGCGTCTTCAAAAAGCCGTCTAAGATAGCGTCGCACGTCAAGAGGTTTTCCCTCGGCTCCCACGTGTCATGAGAGTCGTCGAAACCCTTCCAGCGCACGCGGTACAGAGGTTGCCCCTGCAGAGTGACCATGATGATGATCAGTACATTTACGCCACAGTACACGTGAAGAATGCATCGCGCCAAATGGAACCTTCGAGATTTTAGCATCAACGATGTTCTCGACCTCGAACACGTCCTCACTGATATCGTCTCCCATCATGATAAATCAGATGACGCGCAGACGCGAAAATCGAAGCCTCGCAGCACCAATACAACCATCTCGAGAACTACACGTACCTAATTAGTCTCCTAGACTGGTTTAGTTTTTAAACCCGTTTAAGGTACCTAGTTTAACGTACAGCTAGTGCAAACACGGCCCAAGTTGATCGCTATTGTGTCGTGTTGTGTGAACAACAATACTTCTAGGAACAGCTAGTAAAACTCACGCATGCGCAACACAACTACAGTAGATATATAACACGTACACTACGCACCCCCTTTTGTCTGCTAAGACGAAAGTCTACAGCGAGTAACAACACAACTGAACAAACAAATTTCTTACTAACTATGAAATGTACTCATCCAAGTACTTGGGTATCTAAATTGCTCTCCCACTTCTTGTGTGTGTACCAACTCTGACTAGTACTAACTTGCAATTGTAGGCGATTTGTCCATAGTTGCTTGAGTAGACTGAGTGTTGGTTGAGTTGACTTGTGGGTCAGTCTTGTCTGATGCTTTTGCAGTCTCCTGTAGAACAAGGACAGAAGAGGGCTTCGATGGTGTTGAGACGTCAACAGTTACAGTAGACTAGCCCTCATGCGCTCACCCACCCTATGGGCGGTAGGAATTGAGCTAACACCTAGATAGTAGCTACCTAGGCGAAGAAAACGTAAATTAACTTTCGACAGTCGTCATTATTTGGCGCGTGGTCCAGTGGAGTAGCCCCCATCTCACAATCTCACGGTAGGGGGGCGTGTTACTCTAGCTAGAGACAAAATCTACACACACACGAACACGCACACACACACACACACACACACACACACACGCACACACACACACACACACACACACACACACACACACCACACCACACCACACGCACACACCACACGCACGCACGCGCACACACACACACACACACACACACACACACACACACACACACACACACACACCACACGCACACACCACACGCACGCGCGCGCGCGCACACACACACACACACACACACACACACACACACACACACACACACACACACACACACACACACACCACACACGTATTCACTCAAGTCCGAGTTCTGTCTCATAGCACCCCATGCACTACCTACGCTACACGTCATACAGGAAGAAGACGCACCGATTGGGCGAATGCAGCGGACGCGTAGAATATAATAGCGTTCATTATATGAGCGTGGTGGGGTACGCAATATGAGCCAGTTAGAGCGCTTGTGTAGAATGTAACGCTGCAATTTGAACAGTGGAAGGGGAGAGCAGGTGTTGCTGCTTCACATGACCAGTCCCATTCAGCAGCATTGCTGGGGTTGTTCTCTTTGTCGTCACCAGTGGGTGCTAGTATACCCGACCACGCCCATACAATAAAAAATTACATATTTACATGGGTAGCTGGTGTTTATGGCATTATCAACACCTCGGCCTCAGGGCTTATCACCTCGATAATTAAACCTCGCCTCCGGCTCGGTCAATTATCTCGTTGATAATCCTGTGAGGACTCGTGTCAATAAATGCCATAAACACCAACTACCCAGAGGAGCGGATCCAGAACGGGCACAAAAACCAATCAGAAATAGTAGACGTCACATTCATTAAAAGTGATGTGAAATTGCTTTAGTCGTCCGCTAAATTAAGATGACAGATGTGTTAGATTCTGTTCCTAGAAACATGTATAGATATCTTGACTTCGTTTAGAACTACAGAAGAAAAGTAAAACTGCAGCAAACCCTTTCTGGTAAGGAAAATAATCAGAAGACGTATTTCTGAAAGGGGCACGTGCCCCCAGTGCCCCCGTCTGGATCCGCCTCTGCTACCCATGTAACTATGGGGAGTGCCAACCGTGCCAAAAATAACCATTCTAGACTGCGCTTGATCAATCGAATTGTCAAGCGCTTATTTGAGCGCTCGATCGAGCGAATAGGCGTGCGCAAGTGAACGCGGCGATTGATCGAGCGCATGATCGAGCGCTCGATTAAGCGAATGGGCAGGCGCAAACAAATGCGCATGTGTGAGCGATTGCCTGTACAAGCAAGCAAATGGGCGTGAATGAGTGAACCTACTGTAACTAAAAATTTCTTTAGTAGCTATATCGTCACACGGTCTTGTTCATCTTTTAGCTGGGATTCTTTCGTTCGAATGGGATTGCAAGACAGTGGCGGTTCTAGATGGGGGGGGGGCACACGGGACGCTTGCCCCCATATAGCAAAGTTTTTCTTTCTTTCACCAGTAGCTAGCCTGTGTGCTGTCTGGTGTAGTGCGTAACGCACGCTATAGAGCGATCTCCGGAAGTGTACAGTACCGAGTCTGTTCTGTTGACAACCTGCCATAGAATCCCATTCACAAGAATTTCTATCTGACAAATGTAACCATCACTTGCAAAGATTATGAAAAATTGGAATTGTAAACGGTATATAGGGGCGATCACCAGTCGAGAATCTGTCCACAATTTCTTGTAGTAAGGCAACAAGATCTTCTATCGGAATGAAATGCAAAGAAGCATAGCATGGTCATATCAAATTCCCGGATATATAAACTCCGCCCCTTTTCGTCTACGTAGAACATACAGAACACTGTCAGTGTACTAAAAGTCTATAAGCTAGCCTAAACTGCACAACTATGCACTATTTGACATACAAAGCGTCTGTCAACAACAGACAAAAATGAAAAGGTTTGCCTAGAAATTTTTGCAGGCCTCTACAGTGTACGCACGCGCATTTGTTTGCGCACGCCCATTGGCTTAGTCAGGCTCCTCCTCCCTGCGCGCAAACGTCTGGCCACGTGAGACTAGATCAAGCGTTCGAACAAGCGTTGGATCAATCGCTCACACATGCGCATTTCTTTGCCCACGCCCATTCGCTTCCTATCCGAGCGGTCGAACAAGCGCGCAATCAATCGCTCAGGGCTGTCCAAACATATTTCTTTTGCGCCAAGAAATTTCGACGGTTTGGCGACAAGACAGCGTGTCGGAGCCAAAGACCCCGGATGTACAGCACGCTATATAATTACAATTATTAATTAGGCATGCTACATACAAGATTCCAAGAATCATGGGTTGACTGGCGTTTTCTATTTTAATTGCACTATTTGGTACCCGTACCAGCAGTTATGAACAATCAAACACCTTAATATAATTAGTTGACAAAATCTGCAAACCGAAATTTATCTATGCTGAAAAGTTCTAGCTGCTTCCACTACTGAGTTCCCGAACAATTCACTTACGCTTACTTGACAAACTTTACAAACGGAAAGTCATCTACCGTTCGACGCTCCATACCTACTGCAATGCATGCATTAACGTTTTCAATGGTGAGCTTACGTCTGTATTCATTTTTAACAAAATTAAGTACGCTGAAACCACACTCACAGTCACAAGTGTTAGGAGACAAGCTTAATTAGGAGCAAGATGCTGAGTTTGCTAAGTTCCTTGTATCCAGAATAATTCAGAAACAAGTCACACCAAAAAGATACTACATTGCCATCATTCTCTTGAAGGATGAAATCCACATCATCGTCATGCCTGTATTGTCCATACTGACGTGCTACCAACTGACCATCCATGAACCCATTGTTAAACCTGTCAATAACAGCAGTGATATTGGCTGAAGAATTTTCCGTTGCCTGGGGTCTAAAAATGAACAATCTTGTACTATAAACTGGCACTCTGGAAAGCGCTTGTTTATACTCTGTATTAGCCTATGAAGAAAACGTGCACAGTTCTCCAGAAAAGATTGTCTCTGTCGACTGGTCAACAAGTCATGCTCAACTGTCTGCTTCCAGATATCAGAAAATTCACCAGAAGGAAAGGAAATACCATTATCATCTTCGTCATCATTCTCATCAGCTTCATGATCTTGGTCATATCTTTCTTCATCTACAGGCCACAAGTTGTCATCTCTGAGTAGCAAGTCATCAGGCTTGTCGACATCAAAAACAATTGCTTCCGCCAAAAATTTCTTCATAGAAAGAATCTTCTTGTATGCAGGCAAAATGTTAATATTCTCCTCTTCACAGAGTTCATGCACTTCCCCTAACATTGGCAGGTAGAAATTGAGGAATGAAAGGTACAGGTTAAATGATGGATCACACAGACGTTCATACAGATCTCTACAACAGTCTCTTGCAGACTTTCGGCTGTGCATGTCCATAGCTGTGCATGTCCATAGATCAGGATAGTCTCGCGTAGCCAGACCCCTTTCCGCCGCGGCCTCCCCGGCGAAATGGGGTTTGGTGTATTGCCTTTGATGTCGCTGTGTGCCGCGTAGCCAGAAATCGGCTATCTACAGACCGGATTTAGTTTCTTAAACGCTTCACTAAAGACGAGACTGGTATGCACGCAATGCAATCCTATCTCAATAGCTTCTCTTGTTTCGTAGAGAACAACTCGAAGACTACAGCTAGAGTCGTTGTAGTCTCGCGTAGCCAGACCCCTTTCCGCCGAGGCCGCGGCGGAAAGGGGTCTGGCTACGCGAGACTAGAGTCGTTGCTGTTTGTGAAATCTGCATGTCTACAGCAGCGATTAAACGATTTGGTCTCTTCCTGGTTGCTACTGTATGTGTTCACCAAAACAATGCACAAAACACATGAAATGATTACCCAAACACAGAAAGACCACTCATCTTGTTTCGATGACGTCATGCAACTCCAAGCCCTTCCAGATATCGCTCACTCCGGACTGTATGCGGTCGATTTAGACGTCAAAAAACAGCAAACAGCACTGAGTACGTTCGCATCCATCCAGCACGTTCGCATTCAGTCTCCGTTGTGACACGAGCGCACAACGCTAGATCGTACGACGTCGATCATGGCTGCATGAAATCGAAGCCTGTCGACGTCAACGTCCCTGCGGCCGCGTTTAATCGCTGCTGTAGACATGCAGATTTCACAAACAGCAACGACTCTAGCTGTAGTCTTCGAGTTGTTCTCTACGAAACAAGAGAAGCTATTGAGATAGGATTGCATTGCGTGCATACCAGTCTCGTCTTTAGTGAAGCGTTTAAGAAACTAAATCCGGTCTTTAGATGATAGCCGATTTCTGGCTACGCGGCACACAGCGACATCAAAGGCCGTACACCAGACCCCATTTCGCCGGGGAGGCCGCGGCGGAAAGGGGTCTGGCTACGCGAGACTAAGATCAGGATTCAAAATACTCCACTAGCAGATCGTGAAGTTGCTCCATTCTGTCAACACATTGGTGTAATTAAGGACAACCAACGAATTTTGTAATACTGTACTAGTTTGACAAAGGGCTCACTGTTCAGTTCACATATTTCCCTGAGACTGCTTTGAGCCACTGGGCTGTACATAAAGGGCACAGTCCAGATGTTGCGCGAAGAGAATGCCTCGGAATCCATCTTGAATTTTGTATACATTTTTCAAGTTCATCGAAATAAGCAATCTTTAAAAGACAAAGCTTAAATATTATAATAAGGTAGTACATTTTCTGTATTCTCACAAAAAACGAAGATGCGAACGCTTTGCAGTTCACAGTTTGAGTAGCCGTAGCAAATACAACATTATCCTTGTAGACTCTGCAAAAACGGAACGCTTTAAATATAGCAGTTAGAGGTTAAAAAGCTGAATTTGTCTGTTTTCGCATTCGTATATGCATGTGTGAACTTCGGATAAATCCTGCACGTGACCGGAAGTATAACGTCTATTGTAATGTCGACGACATCCGCAAGAAGCCAGCGTAGTGTAGGGAAGCACGGAGGTGCAAGACGAGGGGCTGGTTGTCGGAAAATACAACTAGACGCAGAATACAAAATAGTAAGACTGGAACGATCTACTTACGACAGACTCCTCGCTTTGAGAGATCGCCTAACACTTGCCCAGTTTCAACTCGCTTGCCGAATTTCTTTTGAGGCGTGTACTCGACTGCAGGTTAGCTTGCTTGGTACTTCTGTATCAATTCACGAATAACAGTCAAAGCTTACGCTTTTTCAGCTGTCAGCCATTGTCCACTTCTGTATGGGACCCTACTGCGATTGGTAAGTCCAGCCACAGCACTTCGATCGACGCATTATTCTCAACACCGATATGACTCTATTCTTCAATCTAGGTGACGATTCAGCAACACTGGAGACTATAGCTTCGGTTCCCATTCTAGAGATCGTACAGACCAGTCTGACTGTTCGATAGCTGCAGGTAGGCTAGCTAGTAGACTAGTGAGAATAGAGAAGATATATAAACATACACGTCTACTGTCTTGTACAGATCTTCGTGATTTAGACACATGTCAGACACGCAGCAGAAATGATTTCTACTCCTGTACGGTCAGGCAAACTCAGTTCAAAAAGACCTTTGTTTCCATCTACACTTAGTCCAGTAAACTCTGAAAATTACGACAGTTGAATTTGCACGTCTATTTGTGCATGTATCTGTAGATATAGTATACATAGTGTAATCTTATGACTGTTGTCCACTGATGCAGCTCTCCATGTCCCTCTGTGAATTGTTCATCAGGTTCTGAAACAGATGATGAGAGTATGAAGATCAAGAACCTAAAAGAACTGCTGAGTAAATATAAGATCCTTCGTCAAAAAACAGCAAACAGCACTGAGTACGTTCGCATCCATCCAGCACGTTCGCATTCAGTCTCCGTTGTGACACGAGCGCACAACGCTAGATCGTACGACGTCGATCATGGCTGCATGAAATCGAAGCCTGTCGACGTCAACGTCCCTGCGGCCGCGTTTAATCGCTGCTGTAGACATGCAGATTTCACAAACAGCAACGACTCTAGCTGTAGTCTTCGAGTTGTTCTCTACGAAACAAGAGAAGCTATTGAGATAGGATTGCATTGCGTGCATACCAGTCTCGTCTTTAGTGAAGCGTTTAAGAAACTAAATCCGGTCTTTAGATGATAGCCGATTTCTGGCTACGCGGCACACAGCGACATCAAAGGCCGTACACCAGACCCCATTTCGCCGGGGAGGCCGCGGCGGAAAGGGGTCTGGCTACGCGAGACTAAGATCAGGATTCAAAATACTCCACTAGCAGATCGTGAAGTTGCTCCATTCTGTCAACACATTGGTGTAATTAAGGACAACCAACGAATTTTGTAATACTGTACTAGTTTGACAAAGGGCTCACTGTTCAGTTCACATATTTCCCTGAGACTGCTTTGAGCCACTGGGCTGTACATAAAGGGCACAGTCCAGATGTTGCGCGAAGAGAATGCCTCGGAATCCATCTTGAATTTTGTATACATTTTTCAAGTTCATCGAAATAAGCAATCTTTAAAAGACAAAGCTTAAATATTATAATAAGGTAGTACATTTTCTGTATTCTCACAAAAAACGAAGATGCGAACGCTTTGCAGTTCACAGTTTGAGTAGCCGTAGCAAATACAACATTATCCTTGTAGACTCTGCAAAAACGGAACGCTTTAAATATAGCAGTTAGAGGTTAAAAAGCTGAATTTGTCTGTTTTCGCATTCGTATATGCATGTGTGAACTTCGGATAAATCCTGCACGTGACCGGAAGTATAACGTCTATTGTAATGTCGACGACATCCGCAAGAAGCCAGCGTAGTGTAGGGAAGCACGGAGGTGCAAGACGAGGGGCTGGTTGTCGGAAAATACAACTAGACGCAGAATACAAAATAGTAAGACTGGAACGATCTACTTACGACAGACTCCTCGCTTTGAGAGATCGCCTAACACTTGCCCAGTTTCAACTCGCTTGCCGAATTTCTTTTGAGGCGTGTACTCGACTGCAGGTTAGCTTGCTTGGTACTTCTGTATCAATTCACGAATAACAGTCAAAGCTTACGCTTTTTCAGCTGTCAGCCATTGTCCACTTCTGTATGGGACCCTACTGCGATTGGTAAGTCCAGCCACAGCACTTCGATCGACGCATTATTCTCAACACCGATATGACTCTATTCTTCAATCTAGGTGACGATTCAGCAACACTGGAGACTATAGCTTCGGTTCCCATTCTAGAGATCGTACAGACCAGTCTGACTGTTCGATAGCTGCAGGTAGGCTAGCTAGTAGACTAGTGAGAATAGAGAAGATATATAAACATACACGTCTACTGTCTTGTACAGATCTTCGTGATTTAGACACATGTCAGACACGCAGCAGAAATGATTTCTACTCCTGTACGGTCAGGCAAACTCAGTTCAAAAAGACCTTTGTTTCCATCTACACTTAGTCCAGTAAACTCTGAAAATTACGACAGTTGAATTTGCACGTCTATTTGTGCATGTATCTGTAGATATAGTATACATAGTGTAATCTTATGACTGTTGTCCACTGATGCAGCTCTCCATGTCCCTCTGTGAATTGTTCATCAGGTTCTGAAACAGATGATGAGAGTATGAAGATCAAGAACCTAAAAGAACTGCTGAGTAAATATAAGATCCTGTACCCTTACAGGACAGTTGTGACTTCAAATGTTTTTATCAGCTTGAAGACTTTACTGACTACACTAGATGAATCTGACCAGTCATCTGAAGATGAATACCAATATGAAAGGTAATCTAAGTGCATGGTCATCAATGATCACTATCCAACGTACATGCAGTTACAGATGTTATAAATTATGTATCCATAGTGACACTGATTGTACTTCATCTGATGATGTTGATGAGCTTGATGCCAGTTATCTGGATGACATAACATTGTCCCCAAGCACTCACCATGCTTCATCACATGACATTGTCGATGTCACAACCTCACCTGTCGGAAGTGAGGAAGTTTTGGATGATCAGTTGACTGTAGAGGACATGATTATCCCAATGGTAAGAGTGTTTGTTAGAGAGGATGCATGTAAATTGCTTATAGTGTCATTCTGATATGATAATGAGAATAAAGGACGTTGTCTTTCTTCAATAAGGAGCATACAAAACAACCACTTGGGGTCACACCCCTTGCATCTTGTAATCTTAGAGTTTATTACTACTGACCACTAGATTTGCTTCGTTTCAGGTACAGTTTGGAATTAGTGACAAAGATCCAGGTGGACAGATGCCTACCTCAAGTCCATCTTCTAGAGCTATTCCTGTTATACGTGTCTCAGTGCAGCCAATAGCAATAACACCTATCACTATCTTTGAAAATGATCTTGAGAATAGGCTGAAGTTACCCAGGGTTGTGTGTGACGAAGATTGCATATTGCAGTTGCTTGGAAAAACGTGCAGATATCCCTTCTGTTGGGAAGAGATATCGGTGCAGAAGAAGCATATTGGCAGCACATTGACATTGCAATGGCACTGCAAGAAGTTCCACCAAGGCTCATGGAGTTCTGCACAATGCAAATCTCAAAATGGATACCCATTCTTCATAAATAATCTTTTGTTTGCTGCTTCAGTTTTTCTGTCTGGAAACAGCTTCTCAAAAATTAGTCTCTTGTGTCAGTTCTTTAGATTGAATTCTATATCACAGTCAACTTTCGATCGCATTCAGCACCTATATATATATATATATATATATATATATATATATATATATATATATATGTCCGTCTGTTGTGGAACATTGGGAAACATCCAGAAATGCAATCCTCGCCGATATTGGAGATCGACCAGTTGTTCTTGCTGGTGATGGGCACTGTGACTCACCAGGGTTCAGTGCAAAATATTGTGTGTACTCTCTTATGGATATTGCCACACGAAAAGTTGTAGACGTTCAATTTGTTGGCAAGAGAGAGACTGAACTGAAATCACCTAGGATGGAGAAACTTGGACTGCAGAGAGCTTTGACATCTATACAAAAGAAGATCAAAGTCATAGAATTAGTCACAGATGCATCTATTTCTATTTCTGCAATGCTGAGTAAGGACATAACATGATGTAAATTTGTGGACATTTGGGAATTTAAACCTCTCCCTTACAGAAAGAGATGAAACTTAAAGATACTACCTGAGGTATGCAACAAATTATTTAGTATTAGTACTGAAACACTCATGATTGTTGAACAGGCATCAAAGAAACGAGAACTGGCTGAACTCGGACCCTGGAAAAGATCCATAGTAAACCATTTTTGGTGGAGTTGCCAACAAGCAAAAGGATATGTAGAGCGGCTAAAGGTATGAAAGATTTACATACATACAATCGTACATATGTACACTGTATACATTCCAAGGCAGAGCTGTCTTACACACACACACACACACACACACACACACACACACACACACACACACACACACACACACACACACACACACACACACACACACACACACACACACACACACACCACACCACACCACACCACACCACACCACACCACACTATATGTGCAGTACAAGTATCTATCATCTGTGCAGACAATTTGGATTGGAGTCTTGCACCATGTAATTGGTGAACACGAGTGGGCAACGGGTAGATGTAGTCATAGTGAGCTGGCAAATGATGACTGGCTACAGAGTGGAAAGCGTGCACTACATGTCAATTCACCATCAATGAAATTCTTGAGAAAGGTTGTGCTTGATCCTAAGTGGCTTAGGTCAATGACCCATTATGTACGATGTCGGTTAGGCTGATGTGAATGCTTTGTATTTTCTATAAAATTTCTTACATTTACGTTTACCACTGCAGCCAAACAAGTGCGCTTGAAAACTATCACAATTTAATCCTTAAATATGCTTCCAAAAGAATAGCATTTGGGTGAGTCACTTCACATCCAATCCCCGTATGATTAAAACTACCTAAGTGTTTTAGGTATGAAGCCTCCAAGGCCTGTTGTTTGCTAGCGGCCATGGATCATAATGAGCACACAACTCTGGAACAGGCTATAACAAAAGCAACAAGACAACCAAGATTTCACCGGAAGTTTAATAAATATTTCCAGCAGTGGACTGTAAGGAAGGTGAAGGAAAGAAAACAGTACAATCACGTAACTGGGATAATACATACGATCACAGAAAAGCGAATGGAAGAGGAAGAGTCAACTCATCGTCACACAATGTTTTTACAGCAAAACCCCCAACACATTGCTCAAACTACTGCTCCAGTTAGTCCACCATCAACTGCTGATCTGGCAGAAAGGCAGTGTAGTAGGACAGGTACAGTTTAGGTTACCTCACCATTCTTGTGCTACCACAATGACTGCCATTGTGTTTGTTAATACTGCTGTTGTGTTGTATTGTTGCATCACTGATATAAATGTATAGGTTTACAGCATCTCACCAGGCCATAGTTGCATAGGCTCAAGTAATACAGTAAATACAACCAGACTCTTGACACATCTGATCACACAGGATGATGCAACACATCTGTGTCCTCTGCCCAAGTGAGCATGCTGACATACTTCATAATGTTACAGTACCTGCATGTGTTATCAACAGA
The DNA here is from genome assembly GCF_963422355.1 of Corticium candelabrum. Classification (NCBI taxonomy): domain Eukaryota; kingdom Metazoa; phylum Porifera; class Homoscleromorpha; order Homosclerophorida; family Plakinidae; genus Corticium; species Corticium candelabrum. Next base: position 4,491,266 of record NC_085095.1, read on the forward strand.
CAAACACAATAGAGATACTTCAATGTCTTCCTGCAGGTGAAAGTCACTAGCTGATTTGCTAGCCTGTTCTTCACCGATATATAGACGAGAGTACATACACACGATGGATGGCAGAAAGGCGGTAGAAAGGTGGGCAGGTAGGACAGCAACTGACCCACAAAAGGTATACTCAGGATCCAGTCACCTGTTGAAACTTTCTCTGGCACTTTTGCAGCAGATGTATTAAAACAATAAACTACAGGAAGATATGACTCTGCCACAAGTACCAAGAGTCTGTATTCTTGTGTTTTGCTTGGTGTTGTCTTGTTTTGCAGTCTATGATGGGTGCCAGCTGTCAACAAGAAATATGTAGAGCGTTTAAAGGCAAATCATGAATGCAGTGACTCAAAATTGATGGCAGACTAGCACAGTATAGTGCTGTATATAAACGTCTTATCCAGACATGAAGGACCAGTAAGTAGTACTTCACTAGTGATGGATGGCAGATGGATAAGGAAAGGGTCGTTGTTGTGTATCAGCTAGTGAATATCTATAGGGTAAGTATTCAAACCAGTCAGAATTGTTACATACTTGTGTTTCTTTCAGTTAGTGCCAAGCTAACAACAAGTTGCCTAGGGTTAATTGACATGAGAATTGCAGTTATTTGCTGTAGCTGAATTATACTGACAACGACATAAAATTTCACAGTTTGCATGCATCTAAATTCTAAGAATACACAACTACTACTAAACTAAACAATCTGAGCACTGCCTGAATATCTACTCACTCCTGTACCCCATGTACCTTCCATCTGGGGAGGGAAACCAATGTCGTATACAGTGTACCACACATGAAGGCGCGATGCGCCTATTTCCTCTACCCAAATAGCCATACTGACTTAGTATGTACTGCCTATATGCAGCTTTGCGATATCCGTTATGACTATAGTTGGGGACTTCCACTCGGTAGTCAGCAGCTAGACGAATTTGTAGCTGTAGCACATTATCGTCAAGGGTTGTTGCCCTGAAATATTCTTCAGTTGTACAGCAAACCCTCTTTCGACAACACACGTTCTCTCTAGGCTGATCCATGTTAGCACATCGGCCACAAATGCACCATGGCAAAGTCTCTGGATTTATTGGTGACACAAAAGGATGGTCTCTGTCACCTCTCTCTGCAGACATTAGCGTAGACCTCAGCAAGTTGCAACGACCCCCCTTGAATTACAGGTGAAGGAGCTCACACTTTGAAGCTGTCTAATGCTGAGATTGCTAAGAAATCCCTACAAGACTTGCAATGGAAGGTACCTTGGTTGTACTGTAGTTGCACCATCAGGTATATATAGAAAAGAAATATGACAACCTCAATTTCATCAGCAGAAGGAGCCACTTCTCTGGGAGGACCAACTAACACACCTGCATGACTGTCATCTCCTCGACAACTCTAGATGTGTAGACTACGTGGTACTAACCAAGAATAACAGACGAAGCTCTAGCTCGCACCTCTCCGCAATTCCTGCATATCTCAGGTCTGCAAGAACATACACTCACACAGTGCGCACCTGCCGCTTTGCACTCGCAGCCTCGTCCATCGCATCTCACTCTAGCGCACTTCCCTCTGCAACTGCATCTCACACTTTCCTACCACACCGATCACGTTGTGTACCAATCAAAATATGGAGTCCAACAAAAACTTAATGGCTCAACTAGATTCTCTAACGTTTCTTCATCATCAGTTTCCCCTGAAAACATCATCTCATCCCTCGGGAACGCCATATTTTGATCTAGCTATGCGCAGAATCCAAAGCGAGGCAAAAGCAATCCGCGCGAGCAGGCAGTTTCACGAACATGCGCATAAATCTGAACTGTGCCACTTTAAGTGATCTAGAACGTCTTTTATAGTGGTTTCTACTTCGCCTGGAATCTCTTTCTGGGCATCTTTGGAAGCAAGTACCAGTCTATGGTTAAAACAATGCTGAGTAAAGAGCTTTGGATTATATTGTGCTTTCAGCTTAGCAGCCACTCCTTTTCTCACCCCTGTCATTACAGAAGCGCCATCGCTTGAGTATCCAACCAACGATTCCCTTGGTAATTCAAACTTCTCAAAGATGGCCTTTATTAAGTCAAAAATATTTTCTGAATCAGCCAAGAATCGTGTTTGGACACATTTTTTGGCAATATTGACAAATCGAACATACAAAATCAGCTGCTCTGTGACAGATGAGTCTGTCGTTTCATCAGCCATTGCAGGCCAAAACAATGAACTATTGACATCATCGTGTATTTCTTTCATAATATAATCATGTATGTTTACCATTCTACGAGTAACTGTTTGTCTGCTAGAGCACATCCTTGCAATTCAAGCAATTTCTCACATACCTCTTCTGTCGTTTGTCTTGAGATCGCATGCATCTCTGCAAATCGGGAGAACGCGTCTTGGATGACGAATATATATTGAGCGCCGTTATCAGTTTTCGGCAATGGACCCTTGATGTCTATTTCAATATTCTGCAATGGTTGTGTGGCCTGCTGTCGCTCTTTTAACGGTGCTCGTGCCCTTGGACATGCCGACATTCTTCTAGCGCAAACATCGCATGATTGTGTGTACTGTGCAACATCATCGCTGATTGTAGGCCATCAGAACCGCTGTAAGATTCTTTGAAGCGTTTTCTTCACTCCCTGGTGTCCTGAAAAGGGTTCATCGTGGGCAAGACGTAATATTTCTGCAACTAACGTCGACGGTACAACATTTTGCAACAGTCCAGACGGAGCGATCCTCTGGAGCACACCTTCAGGAGACCAAGTCAAATTTTCCTTCAGTATTACCTTTACCACCTTTGATTGATTTTTCATATCAACACGTGGGCCAACTTGGTCCCTACCCACAATATCGCTGATTTCCGTTAACAGTGGGTCACTCTGTTGTGCCTTCATAAATTCTTCCATAGACCAGTCGTCTCTTATACTGGCTACTAACGTTGCAGCTTCCGGAAGTCGAAATGCGGCGATCGGGTTGGGAGGGTTATTGTTCTGACCTATTTTCTCGGATTCGTCGAAGTTCAGGGTTTTCTCGTGTTCAAGTCGACTTAGAGCATCAGCCACAACGTTTTCTCGACTAGTTATATATTCTACAGTAAATGAATATTCTTCCAATTCCATAATCCATCTAGCACGTTTACCCCAGGGGTCTTTGGTATTGGCCAAAAACTGTAATGGACGATGGTCAGTTCTCAAACAAAACTTAGTTCCTATAAGATGATGGCGAAAATGACGGACAGCCATCACAATGGCGAGAAATTCTTTGTCATATACGGAATACTTCCTTTCTGATTTGGAAAGTGTCTTGCTGAAATAGGCAACTGGTCTTATTCCTTCTGGCGTCTGCTGAGCTAATTCTGCTCCTATCCCGACCATGGAAGCATCTGTTGTAAGAACATACGTTCTATCTGGATGTGGATGACTCAGAACTGTATTAGAAATCAACATCTCTTTTAAAGTGCTGAAAGCGATTTCACATTCGTGTGACCATTGAAAGGCTTTGTCACCCTCCAAGAGGTTATACATTGGTTTAGCGATAGATGCAAACCGCGGAATAAACCTTCGATACCAGCCCACCATACCCAAAAACATTCTAACCTCTTTGACGTTTGCAGGTTTGGGAATCTTCGCGATTGCGGCTGTTTTTTCTGCATCTGGGCCCAGTCCATCTTTGCTCACTCGTAGACCACAGAAGATAATTTCAGTCATTGCAAATTGACACTTCTTAGCATTAATTCGGAGGCCGTGATTTAACAGCGTCTTAAAAGTGTCTTATAACTGTTTAAGATGATCATCGAACGAAACCGACAAAACACAAAGATCGTCCATATACAGTACGAGTTGTAGGGGGGTCATGTGCCCAAACACGGAAGCCATCATCCTACAGAACGTCGCTGGAGCGCCTTTCAATCCGAATGGCATTCGATTGAACTCGTAAAGGCCCGACGGGGCTCGAAAGGCCGTCTTCTCCTTGTCGTTCTCAGCAATCGGCACTTGGTAGTATCCGTGCGCTAGATCAATGTGGCTGAAAAATTGGGCTCCTGCCATCGATTCCACAACTTCTATTAAATTTCCAGTTGGAATCGCCGTATCCTTAGTCTTGGAGTTGAGGGCGCGATAATCTACACAGAGACGTATTGAACCGTCTTTTTTTTATTGGGCACACCGGTGCTGCGTAGCCCGATTCAGATGGTCGTATCACGCCTCGTCTTTGCAGTTCCTGTACTTCTTCTTCAACTCCGAGTCTCCATTGCGTTGGCAGGCGACGAGGTCTACATGCAATCGGATTGTCCGTTGTTAGAGGAATGGTGTGCTCAATGTGAGTTACCTGTCCCTCGTTGCCTGGGTAAGCGAACACTTTGTTATACCTTCGCAGTAACCTCTCAAGGCGATTTTTTTGTTCCGTGGAAATGGACTCTCCAAGGGTCATTTCTGCGATAGGGTCGTACGTTATCTTACCAGTTTTTGTTGCATCGTCACGTGTTCTGCCTTCATTCATCATAGCTTCAGTAAACTCGGCTAACGATTGGCCTTTGTAAACGGTCACTGGGTCTTCCGTGACATTCAAGACGCGAACAGGAACATTCTTCTCTTTACCTCCTTCCGCTACAGTTGCACATCCCAGTAGACCCGATCGTTCAGTTAATTCATGCAGTACCTCTACTACACCCGTCCACGTGGTTGGAGTGTTTGAATGAATTCTTCCCCATATTGTCCGTTCTTCTCCTGGTGATATTACCACTCTGTCTGGTGAGTAGACTTGACCGAATTTTATCAGACAAACCGAACTAGTAGCCGCCGTGACAGTTTCGAATGTGGAGACCTTTTGACCATGGAGATACAGACTTTTCGTAGCAACGTCAATTTGCACGTTGAGATGTGCCAGTATGTCCGTCCCCAAGATACCATATTCGAGTCCTCTGACTACGTAGAATGATTGTGAAATCTTACTAGGACTAATCGTTAGTGTCAACATATCCGTCATGCCCGCACACCGAAGAGCAGATCCATCCACCATTATTGGTTGCCGGACCATACGACGTCGTAATGGTAAATTATTGGTCTTCACGACGCTGTACGGTAACAGGCTAATATCCGCTCCTGTATCGACTAAGAATGCGTAGTTTCGATCTTAAATTGTAGCCCTTACCAAAATGAGTCCGTGACTAGCGGTTGTAAAATTTGAAACACGCCCTTCTTTTGCCTGGTCTACACGGTTTGTTGCTGGGCAGGGAGCTGTACAATTCCTGGCGAGGTGTCCTGGCTTTAGACAACGGTGGCAATCTCGAATATGCGGACAATTCGGTCGAATGTGTTCAGGACTTCCACAAATATAACAGAAACGTCTTCTGGAGTTACGTCTACGATCTCGACCTACGTTATATCTTTCTGGTTGCCAAGGCTGTTGTTGACGGCTGTTCACTGATTGGGCGATATTTTTAGGCTCGTGAAATGACTGAATGTTGCCGACTTCCATAAATGACTGCGTTTCCGGTTCTGAAACATGACTTACCGGTAGATGTGATGGATACCTGCGCGATTGTTTCCCGATTCCCACCAACTGTAAGTGGTGGACCACATCTGTAAGGTCACGTAGCGATTTTGTCATATTAGACGCATCTAGTTTTACGTACAGTTGAAAGTTAGGTGGCAAACCCTCTAGAAATGCGTCTCGTGCAAGTGTCTTCACATCATTAGACTCGAGATAAGCAAAGTCAATCAATCTAGCTATCTCATGAGCAAACGCTTCAATCGGTTCCTCACCTTCCATCCATTTACGCTGTCTTAATTCTCTCACCGCTTGCATTCGGTCGGCTCCTCCGGACATGAACTCTCGTTTTAGCGAAGCTTCAATTGTTGCGTAGTCTGTCCTCTCGTCGTCTGTCAGTCGTCGATAGTTTTCAAACGCTGGTCCTACAAGTCTCGAGGCAAGAGTGAACGCTTTTTTTTCGTCATATTCTTTCAAAGATGTCCACACGGAAACACGGTCAAGAAATGAGAGCAAGTTACCCGAACCATCAAACGCTTGCGGAGAGTCTTTAGACATAACACAACTTTTACTCCTGCCACCAAAATGTTAAGGTGGTGCGAGTAGCAACACGACAGCCGAGTGAGTGTAACACCAATAATTGATTTATTGTGTGTGTCTCCTTTTATAGAACCCAATGAAATAGCGTGCTTTATCTAAGTAACGTGCACTGCGCAATACAAAGTATCAATACACTACAACGTGCTTCACCACATCTTTTCCTGTAGCCACCTACTTAGTTGATGCTGAAGTCAGAACTCTTGTTGCCAAAATTTGGATAGTCTGTCGCCAAATCGTGACGTCACACGACCTCTGTCGACAGAATTGGCGACATGACGACAGTTGGACAACTCTGTCGACGCTCACACATGCGCATTTGTTTGCGCACGCCCATTCGCTTAATCGAGCGAGCGCTCGATCAAGCGCTCGATCAATCGCCGCGTTCACTTGCGCACGCCTATTCGCTTGATCGATCGAGCGCTCAAATAAGCGTTTGATAATTCGATTGATCAAGAGCAGTCTAGAATATCTAGTGCACGCTGACTGGGTATTTTTGGCACAGTTGGCGCTCCCTAGCAGGAAGTGCGGTAGCACTTATACAGGGACTATTCTGTTCACCGGGACTATCCTGTTCACGTAGACTATTCTGTTCACAGTTGCTCCTATTCTGTTCATATTTGCTCCTATTCTGTTCACGGAGGACTAATTTAATTGTTTACGCAATTTGAACCCACCCTAGCGGGGACTATCCTGTTCATGGCGACTATCCTGTTCACAGGCGACTATCCTGTTCACGACTACTATTCTATGGCGACTATCCTGTTCACACTAGCCATACGGTGTTCATGCATGGCGACTATCCTGTTCACAGGCGACTATACTGTTCACGACCGACTATACTGTTCACGGCGACTATAGATCTCCATGTTCACTAGAGCTTCTGTTCACTAGCTAGACACTTCCTACAATTCCTGTTGGACGTCTCTAGATGGGAAGACTGACTCAAATATATTTTTATGTTTTAACAGATGTATCAAAGTAGATAATTAGTAATTATTTACAGCTACAATAGCATATAAGTGCACAAGTGTTATTTGAAATAGTGCACTGTTAATTAATTGGTTTTGAGAGTAGACAGATTTTTCGTTGAATTAGATAGACTATAAATAAAAATTGGATAAACAACAAATGTTTTTGCAAAGTTACTGTTAATGTAATTCCAACAATTGTTGTAAATGAACCTTTGATGTGAGAAATTGACGAAGAAGTATGCACCAGACAGCCTATAGTCACGTGACGTGCAAGCACTGCACGGAGGAGCGAGGCGAACGCGCACATTGATCGCAAATTTAGAGTCGCTGTAAACAGAATAGTCGCCGTGAACAGAATAGTCGCCGTGAACAGAATAGTCCACACTCTAGTGGACTATCCTGCTAACAGGGGACTTAACAGAATACGAATTGTAGTAGCTGTAAACAGACTAGTCGCTGTGAACAGAACAGTCGCTAGAACAGTCGCTGTGAACAGCTAGGACAGTCCCCCGTGAACAGAATACGTGTAGTCGCCTGTAAACAAGGTAGTCGCCGTGAACAAAATAGTCGCTGTGAACAGGATAGTCGCCGTGAACAGTATAGCGGGGACTATCTTGTTTACATGAACAGGATCGTCACTTGTGAACAGAATAGTCCACGCTATAGTGGGGACTAACTTGTTCACCTGAGACTACCTTGTTCATGTGAACAGGACAGTCGCCTGTGAACAGGATAGTCGCCATGAACACTGTATGGCTAGTGTGAACACGCAGAATTATAGTCGTTGTGAACAGGATAGTCGCCTGTGAACAAGATAGTCAGTCCCTGGTGAGCAGAATAGTCCACGCTAGCGGGACTATCCTGTTCACCGGGGACTATCCACGCTTTGTAGCACCCTAGCTTCGTCTGCGCCAATCAGTGTCCAGTATTCGCTTACAATAAGTGACATATTCCACTTCCGCTACATATTGACCGGTCAATAAATCGGCTGTATAACTGCCTGGGGCTACTGGTTTATCAAGACGTAAATTGTTTGTACAAGGATATCAACGCCTCAGCTGGGTGCTACAAGCCGGTTATAGACCTTCTGGCAAGTGTATAAACGAATACACCCCGCTTCGCCCAGCTTGTTAGCACTAGGGCTTCGCCCTGGTGCCAACTCGTGAGCAGAGCGGGGTGTATTTCGTTTATACACTCGCCAGCGGTCTATAACCTATACATAGCGGGGACTATCCTGTTCACCGGGGACTATCCTGTTCACGTGAACAGGATAGTCCCCGCTAGGGTGGGTTCAAATTGCGTGAACAAAATAGTCCCGGTGAACAGAATAGGAGCAAATATGAACAGAATAGTCCACGTGAACAGGATAGTCCCCGTGAACAGAATAGTCCCTGTACAGCACTCCCTATGTAGGGATGCGAAGAATCTAAAATGGCGGCCCATACAAAAGTATCCAAACGCATCCGAACCGGATCTCTCAGAACTCATTACAGAGACCTCGGACCCACGTAGCGCTCAACTTCAAACGTTCCTAATGGTAGCCAGACTATCACCGCTGACACTAAGCGCCTCAGAAGCTGGCTATAGGCAAGTAAAAAAAACCCGATTTATTCTTTCACATTTCACATTTCACTCTTGTCAGCCAAGCTAGCGCCTCACTCGAAGCAGCTACAACGATGAGAGTCACACCAAACGATTTGCTCTTGTCCGAAGAATTGCACTGACCCAACAGCTAGAAATGTGCAAAGTCACTTTGTATCAGTCAACTGCTGCCATGCAATTCCACGTACTGCTTCCCACAACGCCATGTTGTTCCAGTCACGTGTGTACATGTGACTACCGTTTGGAAGCCTAGCTGCCACTTCCACCTGCTGCTACATGCTGCCTAGAGTTGCGTGTAGTTGAATATGTACGACTATGTTCAACGGCACAGCATTCTGTCTGACTCTGAGCCTCTGTGCATGTAAGCGTGTATCTCTTCCGTGGAACCCTACTGCTGCTGCTACGCAATTCTATACAGCTTCCATAACTAGCGCCATGTTGTTCCGGTCACGTGTGTAGCTAGTAATTGTAGACCTATTATTAGCTGGTGGAAACTACCATTTGGGACCATAAATTATAATTAGCTGCCATGCCACTTCCACAGTGTTCTTACAGTTGCTTGTAGTTGAACATTGAAATGTACAACTATGTTCAACGGGGTGCTGTCCGTGAGCGTGTACTGTATGCTTGACAGTAGAGATGCGTGGGAGTTGTTATTCCGTACATCCGCCAGCTGCTATGTAGCTAATCGAGTGTAAAGATGGGAGTTGTTAAACAACTAAAATAAACATATTTATTAATGCACCAGAGTTGTTTATTGATGCAATCAATGTTGTTCCGATACCACACTCTCAGATGCGACAATTTTAAATGGCCACCCATACAAATGTATCCAAAGACGTGCTATCCAGACTTTAAAAAAAACATTTTGAGAAAATGATGGGTATGTAGGGATGGGTATGTACTTAATCCTGCTCATCTCCTACATGATACGTTGGATCGGCGCTACACGAGTCTGGGAGGGAGGGAGGGAGGGAGGGAGGGAGGGAGGAAGGGAGGGAGGGACGGAGGGAGGAAGGGAGGGAGGAAGGGAGGGACGGAGGGAGGAAGGGAGGGACGGAGGGACGGAGGGAGGGAGGGAGGGAGAGAGAGAGAGAGAGAAAGAGAAATAATATTATATTTTATATCAAACTACTAACAGACAAAACCGGCAAATCCCAAGCAATTACATCAGCATCTAACATTAATCTACTTTGTATCATACGAGCATTAAATTTCCACAAATTAACAGACAATTGTTGCATTAAATTAGAATATGCTTGTGTAAAGGAATACTAGTCGCAGTCACTACTTTAGACGCAATAGCTTCAATAGTATCCAGACTAGTAGGAGTCCAACAACCATACATTTCCACTGCTAGTGGGAAGAACAAAGCACCACTGTCAGCAACTGCTTCTTTGTACTTGAGATCTTTTTCAAGTTCACCTTCTGCTGCAGCTGAACCGGCAGAATTTGCACTGTTGGCAACAAATTTCAATTGGACTGTGTTACGGATGGTTAGGTCAATATAGGCAGGACGTCCAAACAGAAAGTTGGGATGGTAAACATCACCAGGGCGATTGTTATTCTGTGACGAAAATGTCTGTTCTAGTAAAGTTCCTTTGTCATCTATCAACAGCGCATTATAGATGGTGTCCCTCAAAGCATCGTGACGTTTTGATCTCAACGAGTTCTTACGACAGCCGAGAAGATGATCACCAAACTTGTCAATCAATTGAGCACATGGGCAGCATACAGCGTTTGGATGAGACGGAAAAAGAGGAATACCCAGCCGAAGTCGTAGAGCAACAGTGAACTCATGCCTGGACATAGCAAGCCCGAGATTTGGGTTGGGAATGGCTGTGAGCCATGCCCCTGCATGTGGTTCAGATATTGCGTTTAGTCTAGCTTGGTCACGAATAGTTGAACATTGTTTCAATGAATCAAACTTCCGTGTATCCACTTGCTTTTGCTATTATATATATATATATATATATATATATATATATAATATGCAGGCCCATAGCAAGCAAATCGAAAGTGGTCCGGCCTAACGTGCACCAAAAAGCATGTGTAAAGGTAGCCTCGTATTTCCACTGCCCCGTGGAGCTGCAAAATGGATCTGAAAGTTTGAGACTACCTTGATTTAGTCGACAATTACAAAATGTGGAGTTTGCATGTATGTGATCAATAACATAAGCTGTCTTTTTACTAACTAGATTACTTATCTGAAATGGAAGTAGATGAAATAGGCCTCTGGAAGTATGTGTCTAGACATAGTAGACACATCTTGTGTAATATGAATAGACGTTAGACATGTGACAGTCTTCCACTTTACAGAAACAAAATTGTTGAGCTTTTCCTTCTTTAAGCAAACTGCAACACTTCTTTTGTGTCGGCCCCAGGTTTCAAACTGTGCTTCCTTCACGTAGTTTTAGGTATAAAACCGCAAATCGACCTTCAAGTGACCTGTATGTGATGAAATAGTTCTACAGCCTGTCTTCTTACCATATAATCGTGAATGGTTTGATTTTTGTTGAAGTCTACAGGTTAAGTTTCTGTGATTGATGTATTAATTAATCACTCACACACACACACACACACACACACACACACACACACACACACACACACACACACACACACACACAACACACACACATACACACAAGAAATACACAGATGACCACTCACCCACACATGTGATATATTAGTTATTGTAGAGATTCCATACACATCAGAAACAAAATACCACGAATTCACACAATAATTCAATCCAAGGACGTTTTTCAGTCTTGCATTAAGTTTGAAATTATCTTTTGGAAATTTCTGCAATGTATAACTCTACAATAACGACTACATCATTACTGAACACATCTACAACTAAATGTGTGCATGTGTGTATTTGTCTAATTTTGTAATTATTATTAATAAATTTAAGTAATTATCTAAACATACCAAAAAGATTTCAGTGCACCAGCAATCATCGCGTTGGAAGAGTATGGCTTCTGAAACTCACTACTCGTATTCATTTGTACCGTTTCCACGACGTGCAGCAAACGACGATCACAAACTGGGGTCCTCTGAGCTGCTGATCGAAGAGCGTGCACACACGTTCCACAGTTCATCTATGTAGAATACAAGGCGGTAACGTGTCCATTGTATCTAGAATAGCGCACGTTACTTTGTAACACATTAATATTAACTAATGATTGTTGCATTGATATTACAAAAAAAGTAAATTTTACACATTTGATAATGCGTGGTACAATATTCGTGTCTATTGATATCAGTGCGGCCGAGAGCGGCAGACTGATATCAACCCGTTGTTATCGGCTTCCGTAGTATAGAGAGAGAGTTGCGACAACCCGGATAATGGGCGCCATTTTGTGTCCAGCCGACTGTATTAAAAATACTTGTATAAATTGTACAAACATCGATGAAGCTTGAAGTTAATGGAACTTATTACTCTAGGTATGAACAACACTTTCCCTAATTTTGAGGAACTTTGTATGTACGTAGAGTATTTTTCAACAGCGGCTCTGGTTAGAGCAAACTTGTCATTTTGGAAGATCTCATGTTGCTTTCCTTGGTACTTAAAAACTAAGTGATTGCATCAACGGGAAGTGAAACTCATGAAACTGTGAGATTTGCCGTGGTGTGCGCTGCCTCGGAGTTCGAACTGTCTCAGTAGTTATGCTTTTCCAGATGTTGCAGGGGTAGCCAGACTGAGATTAGTCAACGAAGGGGCACAGGGACACCTTTAAAGTTGTTTCTTTGTTTTTGGCTTATAATATATTAAAAGTTACACTATATTTTTAATTTCTAATTACCTCTCATGACCATGCAATTTTCAGTATGGTTCATGCACCATATAATTTCCAATACAATGGGCTTGAAGACAATGGCAAAAGTAAAATTGTCAGTAAAGTAGTAAGCAACTGTCTGCTTCTACCATGATACTAACCCACCCAACCTAAACGTGCGTGGCACGCCCATGCTTAAGTTGACCAGGCAGTGTGCCTTTGCCTCTGACCACTACTTGTATCAAACTCAACTCCTGGGGTAATGGACATTTCATCCCTGTCAGACAGCAACGTTTCTCCTGTTCACAAAGATGCTGCAGCTTTGAGTGAAGGTGGTCTATGGTAGGGTTAGAAGAGATGGTTGACATTCTTTGCTGAAGAGTACGCACAGATAGCAATGGATGCTGCTGTTTCAAAAGTAGGTTGTATTCAACATACCCACAAGCAAATCGAAGTTCTTAATGGTCGGCGATGTCCAAAGCATACCTCTCATGCTATAGACCTCTTGAAAGAGCGGTGAGCTGGTCTTTTCTTTAAAAATGCTAAATCTTTGCAAAATTGTTCTCTTCTCGTGTTTAGCTTGAACTAGCTCTCTCGTCAGTTCCCTTAATTATTTTGCATTCTAGCTGAGACAGGGTGTCAAGTGATGAAACCTCATCATCACACAATTACTTTTCTTATATCATCAACTGCAACCATCTCTCCTGCAGAACCAACAAATAGATGTTTTAACTAGTTGTACGGTATCTGTAAGCGCCTCGCATTCGTGAGTAACACATCCAACGGAGTTTTCAGGCCTTCAACTGAAACGCCGAGTCCTAGCTAGACAATACCTAGTTGTTGAAACCCTAGCTGTCATGGAAGTAAACATACAAACTTCCTAGTAGTTTATAAATTACGTATATAGGGCAGGTATAGGTAGTCGTCGTTTTGCGATCGTGATCAAGACAATTGAAATGTACAGTCTAGGTATGCACTCAGTTCTGTTGCAACGACAGTGGTATGGTATTATTTACTGACATAGAAATTGATATCAGCAAACATTGACTATCAACAGTGTTAGATGCAGCACAGTGTAGTAAAGGATCTAGTACGGGACGTGTGAATAGTTGACTGTAGGTGGCATTCAACTCCTGAAGGTGTTTCTGGTTGTCACGTACACACAGTCCCTAGCTACAATACAAAAGGATGGGACGACGGAAGTTCATGAAGCGTTTTCGTCACCGTTTGCTCACCTAAACGAATCGTTCCTAGACTCATCTGTAGTCGGACACGGAAACGATTTTCTAAGGTAGGTCCTATCATGAAACGTGGTCGTGGGAAGGAAAATTTCAGATTTGTGTACACACACACACACACACACACACACACACACACACACACACACACACACACACACACACACACACACACACACACACACACATCAGCCATGGCCAAATGCGGCCCCTGGGCAATTTTTGTGGCCCCTCAGACACTCCCTTTCTAAAGAACATTTATCCTGTCTTGCGTCCCAGCCTGGCAGGTCTTTCCCTCCTTGCGTTAAGAGGCCCTGGGGCTCCGAGGGTAAACAACATTATGCGGTATTCCAAAGGCGGAAATAGTGTCTGCCGGCGAGTTACAGCCAGATGTGGTTGCTCTCGCCATGAATAGAGATCCGTGGAGACTGTTCCGTCGTGAGACTCAGACGAGTAGTAGTCCTATCGTGTATCTGCCAAAAATCCATCAGGTATGCCAATGCTGCACCACCGCAGTCGCCTAGACAGACTCAGTCACACCAGCCGTCACCAGTGCAGGAAAGTCTGGAATCTGAAACGTTTATTAGCGGTTGCAGTGACAAACAAACGCAGTCATGTTTACTGTTGGACCAGCCAGGGCCAGCCTCAGATGAGGACTTTGTAGTGGTCTCGACGACAGTGTGGACACGGGGGACACCTGATCCAGCTTACGATTGTTTTGAGGGGCCACCAGCAAAATCGCGTTGCCTCTCTGTCGCATCTGACTGTTCAATGTCAAATGAGACCGTTGTAACACTCGTCTCAGTGTCAGGAGGAGATCATCGACGTCATAGAAAGTCAGCCGACTGTGGACGTCTGTGGACGTCTGTGGGACTCTGAATGGGAAACAGTGTATCTTGTAAGGTATGACGACAAAGGCAATAAATGTGTGTGCTTGAAGTGTAATAAGACATTGGAGACCGTGAAGAAATATACCCTTCAGCGGCATTATGAGAGTAACCACTGTGGTACTAAAGCATCGAGTACCAAGAAAAGGGAACTTTTTGTGAAGCAAGCAACGAAAAAGATAGAAGAAATGCAGACGTCATTTGTGAAAACGTTCAACTCAAACAATTTACAGCAGTTAGCGGCATACAAACTTTCTCATACTCTTGTAAAACACCCCAAGCCACTTAGTTTTGGAGAAGCAGTCGTTGGCTGGGCAAAGTCATGTGACAAGGAGTCCAAGGTTTTCAAGAACATTTCAAAAAGTAGACAAAGTCTTACACGCCACGTTTCTAAAATGGGTGATTTTATTCAGGAAGAAAGCGGGAGAAACATCCAATCGTCTCCATGTTGGGGAATTTAGATGGATGAGAGTACAAACAAGGGAGGCTTTGCACAGGCAGTAATTTATTGCAGATATGTTGACTTGGAGGCATGCCACGTTGAAACACGATTTTTGACTATCCTAAGAATAGAAGGCAGCCTTAATGCTGAAAACTTGTTTCAAACTTTTGACCGGTTTGTAAACAAGGAAGATCTACCGAAAGAGAAGTTGGTGTCTTTTTTCAGTGATGGAGCTTCAGTAATGACATCAGAAGGAAGAGGGGTATCTGGACATCTCAGACGAAACTATAATCAGAGTATTTTTTTTCAGCATTGCATTGTCCATAGACAAGTATTGGCTGCCAAGAGCGGACTTGAAGAACTCCCTGATAATGTACATTGAACTGTGGATGGTGTGATAAGACATTTCAAAAACAGTCATGTTCAAAGAGAGAAACTAAAGCTATCATCGAATTGAGTGATGAAGGGCATGAATATCATCAACTAGTGGCTTATCACAGAGTAAGATGGTTGTCTCTGAATGTCTGCGTTCAAAGACTTGCTGATCTTCTGCCAGATATTGTGTCATATTTTGAACTAGAGGCTCATAACACCTCAATTCGACGGAGTGAACGTGTAAACTTGCAAGAGCTGTATGACGAGTTAGTTGACCCCAAATTTCAACTGTACCTTTACTTTCTTCAGGGTCGTCTACCTACATTAGCTGGAACAAATAGTCAGCTACAAACAAAAGGTCAAGACCTTTTCACATCATATCAAAAGATAGCTGGGTTCAAGAAAACGTTCCTCGAGCCCATACTCCATGAAGTGGAAGGCGGTCTTCACGAAAGTAACATTCGAAAGAACGTGGACAATATAGACTATGACTGTACACAGTTTGATGATTTCAAGGACAAGGTAATTTCATCCGGCCAGCTCTCCTATGCTCAGTTGCATGAAGTGATGAAGAACATCTTCAATTTCACAGTTGCTATAGGCAGATCACTCGATTCTCGTTTTCCAGAACTGGACTTTGTTGTCCAAAACGTCAGCTTTTTGAATCCAGCAAACCGCAAGTACTCTAAATGTGACGTAGAAGCAGTTGTCAGAAAGTACTGTAGAAACAGTTTCAATGGTCCTGTTGCGAAAAGGCAATTTAGCGTCTACATGAATGCATGATGAGTCGATGGATTACCTCTTTCTGCAATGTGAAAAGCAGCCTGATACATTCTTCAGCAGATTAACGCAGATGGCGGAATATGACCAATTTGGATTGCTGGGGGTAACGCTCATGTGTATGAGTCCTGATACTGTTGAATGTGAACGTGCATTTTCGAGCATGAACCTGACAAAAGACAAGTGCAGTACAAGAATGACCCAAGACAACCTGGAAAGTCGCTTGGCAGTCTTCATGGACACTAGAACTCTTTCGTCTTTCCATTTCAAGATCTTGACAGCATTTAGTTAAACAGTTTATGGAGAATTCTTTTGTATTAGTTACATTAGTATATATTTACTAACAGATAGATACCTGTACGGGAATACCAATGATAGTTCAGTGTGTTCATTACATACGTGCTAATTAATTAGTGCTTGCCATTGGTAAGTGCATTAGTGGCTTCTGTCAACTTCCACATTTCCAGATCTGGCCCCTGAAATTCAAGTCCTTGGCCATGGCTGATATATATATATATATATATATATATATATATATATATATATATATATACCAAAAGCTCGATGGAGAGCCATATAGGACCACGCCCCTTTCTGTTGTGGGACCCGGATTAGAAGCCTCGCTACGTTCGGCAATAATTGCCATAGTGAACAAGTGCATTTATTTCATCACAAGTCCAAATTCATATATTTTGTATATTGCTCACCAGCATTTGAAGAAACTTGTGCTCCCGGCCTCCACGGAAAAACAGCTAGTAGGAATGATCCAACAAGTGAGGGGAGCTCTTGATTCCAGATCTACCCTTTGTCTTAATTGAAGGAGACTTTCTCCGAAAGTCAGCTTTGCGATGAGGAAATATCGTCGAAATGGCATATTTACTTTCAGCTTTCTCTTCCTGTCAGCTCTGCATGCAATTCTCGAATTGAGACTCGTCAAAATGAGCCTAAAGGAAAACAAGTAAAGAAACAACAATTCCCTAAAAGTTTTCATGCCTTCTACATTACCTCGTAGAGAAATAAGCTCGTCGGAGATGACGCCCAACAAATGTCGATCGCCTCCCTTAATTTCGCCTCCGAAATCTTTCTTCTTGCAGGGTCTTTTGGAAAGCGACACAGCTTGTACCCTTTTCAGTTGTATTCCTGCATCCCCAAGCGCAACAGCAAGGCATTCTGCAAGCAGTGACTAAACAAAGCAACCATGTCTTGATTCGTTCAGTGTACAACTGGACACAAAATGGCGCCCATAATATCACGTGACCAAATCGTCATGTCGCAACTTTCTGTAGATATGGCTCCAGGCGCGACGTTCGATTCTCGGTAGTTAGTGGCCATGTTACAAGCGCGATTTTGACATAAACGAACTGCTGTCTTTCTGCGCACCTTCCAAGCAGTAACATGCACCCTTTATTCAAAAGGGGCCTCAGTCTTGAACGTCGTCTGCTGAACGTTGTTTCCTCGCCACAAATCGACTTCAAATAAATTCAAACGCAGGTAAAGTAATTTATAATTGCTATTCTTTGCAGTTAATTATACAAATTTCTAATTTTCTTGAAATCTTTTTTGAGTGCACATTAGTAACTGGATTGTGCGTCAATATTTGCACTGTTGCATCCACTGCATACATCAAATTGTGTACTATGTATTGCAAATTTATTTCCTGTGCGCAATTGAATAATATGGAATTAATAATAGGGTACATGCATACCTGAGATATGCCTTCTAGCCAATTGGCATTTATTTCAAACAATGTACATACCATGGCATTGGTCGTTATATGGTTGGTGACAGGAATGACAGTACATATACTGTGTGTGTGTGTGTGTGTGTGTGTGTGTGTGTGTGTGTGTGTGTGTGTGTGTGTGTCTGTGTCTGTGTCTGTGTCTGTGTCTGTCTGTCTTTTTTGTCTGTCCAATACATATATTTTCAAACCTGAAATCTACAATCAACACAACTAAGCAACTCTACTGTCCCAATCGCACAAAATCTCTACCAAACTAAAATTCTACATAAACCAGCCCTATATAGGGCTGTACAGTAAAGAACTTTAATAATTGTGTATATTGTTCATTCTCTTGACTTTCCTTGTATGTTCCAGTAAGCGGGATGTCTTCCTGGAAATCACTCTAGCATTACATTGTTGTAACTGAACTGATAAA